>NW_028318460.1:0-163273 GCF_062004578.1 Staurois parvus
GTCCACCAATTTGTCGTCCTTCCTAGTGTATACTTTTTATATGTCTAATTACTACTATTTTTGGTCTGTGCCTGATTTGCAGTATATATATATATATTTGAATCCCACTCTATTCCCCTATAATCATGTATATCCCCATTCTGTATTGTTGACTTGTATCTGCTGTATATCATCACATGATCCAATTCCTTTTCACTTAGTCCTGTGCTCCCCATGAAGGAAATATGTGCTGCTGTGTTTTAATTTCATCTTCACTGTAAAGTCAATTTGCTTTCTACATGCAGACTTCCTGTCATTAGTGTGTATTCTTTCTTTCTTTCCTGTCTTGCATACAGAGGCTCTAGTTTTTTGCAGAAATCATCCTCCCCCCCCCCCCCCCTCATGTTTCTTGGTACGTACCTGAATGTTACTAATATTCCATATACATCCTTTCAGGTGAATCTCCACCTCTTTTGTCTGCAGTCACAAAATCCAACTTTTCTTTTTCTTCTATGTTATGCAGAAGAAAGTGTTTCCCAAATTCTGCATCTCTGTAAAGTATCCCATCATCACTAGTATTGAATGATATTTTCCCTTCCACCTTCAAGTTTGTAAAGTGGATCCTTTTTTTTTTTTTCCACCCTGAAACAAAGGAAGATGAGGTCTGCGGAGGTGCTCATATGAGCAAAACAAGATAATTGGAGAACTTTTTTTTCCACAAGATATTTGTCACGGAAATGTTCATGAGACACCATTGATGTGTTTCAGGGCGCTACAACTGGCAACTTCTACTGGATAGGTGTGAAAGACACTTTAACATCATAGGCTGGCCCTTGTCTGAGGTTAGCAGCATGTCTGACGAGTATTATAAAGTGGAAGGCAAGTTAAACCATCTACCCTGTAAAAAATTTCATTGCTTACCTATTCTGAAGCTGCCCTGCTACGGTTACATGATTTCTCCAGTGGTTGGCTTCAATGTAGAGAAGAGATCGCCAACAATGGTTGCAGAGCCTGTGCGATGACATCTCCCATAGACTTACTATGGGGCATTCTATCTACCCTGTAAAAGGAAAGATATCTATACCTACTTATTCTGTAGTCGGTCAAGTCTGGTCACATGACTGGCTTCCACCAGGGGCCCCAGTCTAGAGGAGAGACAGGTGAAAATGGATGCCCCATAATAAGCCTGTGGGTGATGTCATCGTCCAGGCTCTTCAGCCGATGTCAGTGATCTCTACACTGAAAGTGGTTCTAACGACTAATTGTTGGTACAATGCTTTATAGGCTCCTAATAAAAAGTAATAATTGCACATTTTTATCTGCAAAAATGTACATTTATTAATTTTTTAAAAAGTTGAACTTCTCCTTTTAAGTGGTAGTAAACTCCGCTTTTGAACTTGTAATAAGGCTTACCTGTAGCCACAGTGAATATTTCCTAAACTTGTGATGTTTAGGTATTTTTACACGCAAAACTGCCTAGTACATGCACACTGCGCTCTGAGTTGACAGCACACTGAGTATGACGTAAATTCAGAGTGCTGTGCTGCAGCCGTGGCTCCTATGTGCAGGAGTGACTACCTCATAGCTCGGCCATTCAAATGTTTGGAGCCTGCGAAAATGGAAGGAAGACCAACTAAAGATGGAAGCCCTGTCAGAGGTGACAGCATGCCATTGGAGGACTTCGTTTTATGCAGTGCATACTAGTACATTATGGCTTAAACCACCCTGGGGCCACACTTTTGTTTTATTCAGAGAGTTTACTACTGCTTTAAAAGATGAATAATCTTCGTACTCAGTATGTGATGAATTCAGAAAATTTTTTTTTTCCCCTTGGTGAAGCCACATGACTCGGTGCCGCAACGCGTAGGGTGGGGCTCTGATGTCACGACACTTGAGGAGGCAAGCAGTTACACAGCAAGTACACTGATTTGAATGCTAGCAAACACTGTAGATCTATTTTAAAGCAATTTTATCAGCATTTACATGTGAGTGCACTACTTTATGTTTAAAAAAATTTTTTAAAAGAAGATAAGGCACTTTCATTATTCTCTATGGTATATATACCAATGAAGGAAGAGTCTTAAGGAAGTAAGGGGCTCCCTAACGCTGAAGATTGTTAATCCCATCCAGTCTTAGTCCAAATTAAAGGGACACAAGCCATTTATGACCTCAATTAACGGTCTGGTCATATTTACCAGGTGAGAGCACAACTGGTGAAGGTGCGCGCATGGTTGTTACAACTACGCAACAGTGGTGAAATGAACACATTGTTTTGTCCACATCACTGGAAAGTGTATGAAATCACGGATTAAATATGGACACTTAAGTTGGAAACATGATATTGTATTTGGATACAAAATATTTTTTTGGAATATTTATATTGTTTTTGGCAATTTTTTCACCTGTCAGTGGAGCACGACACTATTTAATTTATTTTCACAGTACCACTTTTCATTGAACAGCCATAACATATATTTATAAACAATATAGGGTCAGTGATTATAAATATCATTTCAGTCTTTGCAGATGACACCAAACTGTGCAGTGGAATAACGTCCTTACAGGATGTCTTCAATTTACAAGCCGACCTGAATGCACTGTTTAACTGGGCAACTATGTGGCAAATGAGGTTTAATGTTGATAAATGTAAGGTTATGCACTTGGGGGCTAAGAAAATGCATACATCATACATACTAGGGGGGGTACACCCGGGGGAATCAATGGTGGAGAAGGATCGGGGAGTTCTGGTAGATCACAAGCTTAATAATGGTATGCAAATGCCAAGCTGTGGTTCTAAAGCGAGCAAAATCCTCTCTTGTATTAAAAGAGGTATAGACTCCAGAGAGAGAGATATCATATTACCCCTGTATAAACCATTAGTAAGACCTCATCTGGAATATGCAGTTCAGTTTTGGGCACCAATTCACAAAAAGAACATCAGGGAACTGGAGAAAGTACAGAGAAGGACAACCAAACTGATAAGAGGTATGGAGGAGCTCAGCTATGTGGAAAGATTAGAGGAACTGAATTTATTCTCTCTTGAGAAGAGGAGATTAAGGGGGGATATGATCACCATGTATAAATACATCAGTGGTTCTTATAGTGAACTCAGTGTAGAGCTATTCACCCTGAGGTCATCACAAAAACAAGGGGCACTTTTTACATCTGGAAGAAAGGTTCACAGTAAGAGCTGTGAATATGTGGAATAGACTCCCTCAAGAATGGGTTCTGGCCAGCTCAGTAGATTGCTTTAAAATAGGCCTGGATTATTTCCTAGATACACAGAATATAACTGGATACTAACATTTACAGTGCCTTGAAAAAGTACTCGTACCCCTTGAAATGTTCCACATTTTGTCATGTGTCAACCAACCACGTAAATGTATTTTATTGGAATTTTATGTGATAGACCAACATGAAGTGGCACATAATTCTGCAGTGGAAGGAAAAGGATAAATGGTTTTCAAAACTTTTTGCAAATAAATATCTAAAAGGTGTGGCGTGCATTTGTATTCAGCCCCCTTTACTCTGATACCCCTAACTAAAATCTAGTGGAACCAATTGCCTTCAGAAGTCACCTAATTAGTAAATAGAGTCCACCTGTCTGTAATTTATTCTCAGTATAAATACAGGTATTTTGTAAAACCCTCAGAGGTTTGTTAGAGAACATTAGTGAACAAACAGCATCATGAAGGCCAAGGAACGCACCAGAAAGGTCAGGGATAAAGTTGTAGATACATTTAAAGCAGGGTTAGGTTATAAAAAAATATCCCAAGCTTTGAACATCTGAAGGAGCACTGCTCAATCCATCATCTGAAAATGGAAAGAGTATGGCACAACTGCAAACCTATCAAGACATGGCCGTCCACCTAAACTGACAGACCAGGCAATGAGATTGTGGTGGCAGCATCATGTTGTGGGGATGCTTTTATTCAGCAGGGGCAGGGAAGCTGGTCAGAGCTGATAGGAATATGGTTGGAGCCAAATACAGGGCAATCTTAGAAGAAAACCTGAGTCTTCAAAAGACTTGAGACTGGGGCAGAGGTTCATCTTCCAGCAGGACAACGACCCTAAACATGCAGCCAGAGCTACAATGGAATGGTTTAGATCAAAGCATATTTATGTGTTGGAATAGCCCAGTCAATGTCCAGACCTAAGTTCAATTGAGAATCTGTGGCAAGACTTGAAAATTGCTGTTCACAGATGCTCCCCATCCAATCTGACAAAACTTGAGCTAATTTGCAAAGAAGAATGGACAAAAATGTTACTCTCTGGAGCTGGTAGAGACATTCCCAAAAAGTCATGCAGCTGTAATTGCTGTGAAAGGTAGTTCTGCAAAGTATTGACTCAGGGTGGCTGAACACAAATGCACACCACATTTTCAGATATTTATTTGTAAAAAAATGTAAAAAACATTTATAATTTTCCTTCCACTTCAAACTCATGTGCCATTTTGTGTTGCTCGATCACATAAAATCCCAATAAAATACATTTATGTTTTTGGTTGTAACATGACAAAATGTGTTCCAAGGGGTATAAATACTTTTTCAAGGCATTGCATAGGTAAAATTGATCCAGGGAATATCCAATTGCCTCTCGGGGGATCGGGAAGAAATACTTTCCCCTGCAGGAGCAAATTGGGTCATGCTTTGCTGGGTTTTTTTTTGCCTTCCTCTGGATCAACTGTGGGTGTAGGATTATAACTTTTTTTTTTTTTTTATGGTTGAACAAGATGGACTTTTGTCTATTTTCAGCCAGACTAACTGTAACTTTATGACCACCGACGTAATACTGGATAGCAGTGGCGTAGTGTGGGGGAGCAGCTGGTGTAGTCACCCCCCGAAAACTCCCTACTCCATCCACCTACTCCTCTCATCCCATCCTCTGATGGCAGCTCCATCCTTCTGGTTACACCCTGGCCTCGGTGTCTGGGTGATAGCTGGTGCAGCTACCCTGGAAGGAGGGGATCCCCACACTGCTTTGTCCACCTCCAGCATGCCTGAGCTCCAAGCTTCTGTGCTGTGTGTCGCCTATCTCATGTCACAGCCAGGGACTGACTGACCCATCGGCCCTCACCAATCCAGCACAACTCACCTCTCCCTCCACACAAATAGAAGAGGCTGGATCTGCTCTGCCTTCTCCTGCCCATCTCTACCTGCCCATGTGCTGCATCTGTAAAGGGGATGTGGGGGCAGTAAGTTTGAACTCGCAGCCGACAGCCACATTGTTAACAGAACTGAGCCAGTGAGTCTCTAGGGATGAGCCAAGTGAGTGAGCTGCTGTCAAACCCTCTCTCTCCCTCCCTGTGCCCCTCTCTCCCTTCCCCTTCTCTCCCTCCCTGCCTCCCCCTGCTTTCTCTCTTCTTCCCTGCCCCCTCTCTCTCCCTGCCCCCCCCCCCCTCCCACCTGCCATTTCTCTCTCCCCCCACCCCCTCTCTCCCTCACTGCCCTCTCCTCTTCTCCCCCTGCCCCCCTCTCTCTTCCCCCACCCCCTCTCTCTCACTACCCTCTCCCCTTCTCCCCCTGCCCACTCCCTTCTCTCTTTCCCTGCCAGCACTGGAAATGGCTTTACCCTAGTCTATTAAACTCCTTCCTTCCCATCATCTACCTATATCATGCATGCCAAAAACTTGCTCAGGACACCCCCCACCCCTCCCTTGTCCTTCCCTTGTTCAGTTAGTTTTGTGATGTATAACAGTATATCAGAATGACTTTACTAACTTAATCCACTTGTGGTATTAACCCAAAAGTAAACATTTATTATATTGCCTAAAGTAAAACAAAATCAATAAACATAATAGTATAGCGCAACCACATAAGGCAATCATATAGACAAAATGTCGTCCTTTTCTTGGCGTGTTAAAACAAATGTCCCAAAAATCCACACGGTGTGAGAAATCTTCGAAATCTTCATATAAAACACCAATAGTACTTGAACCAACACTGCATAAATTGGCAGCACGCCTCAATTTAATGACCACTGCGCTAAGAGTAATAGGTCATAAGCACTTTCCCTTTAAGGGCAAATGGTGATCCAATACATGGTTTTCATCCACTTGTGACTTCTTCTGTGATATCATGTGTAATACGTAAAAATACAAGACAGCCCATAGTGTATTCGGCTCCATAGTGCATGTTACAAACCATATACAGGTTAGTCACATCTCTCCAAGATGGGGGTGGGATGACGTAAGATGTGTAGCTCTCCCCATATGTGTTACGTCCTGTGTGGGACTTCTTCAGTAGACATGGAGCTGGTGTCACTACCCACAATTTAAGCATTCCGGAATCAGGGCAACATGGAATGCACCCACAGGAACTGGAAAACCGACATTATCCCCTCCGGCACCATAGCAACTATTGCTCCATACAGGAACCGGAAGGATGACATGCTGATTAATACCAGGAACCTACGGATCGTAATGCCTATATATTGTTGGCTAGCGGTCATCATAAGGCATATGATGTAACATACCCAGGGGGCAGTTCACCAGTATAAAAGCCAGAATATCATAGGTTTCAAACCAACAAGATGGCCGTGGTCCTTGCCGGTGCGAGATGACGTCACATGCTGTGACTCCATCCTATGCGCTTTGTCATCAGCAGACGTCTTCAGGGGCGCCATCGTGTTTGTGTGAATCTTATGATATGCTGGTTTTTATACTGACTGATGTAAGTTCAATACTTTTAATAAATTGATGTTTGCGGTTTTGCTAGCCTATGAGGTGGCCTTGCTTTCTCTTTAATGTGTGTCATCTTGAGAAGAGATCTGGTCTATTAGATATTGGATTCGGATGGAGAGTACATTTACAACAAATTAATGGGTGATTCTTATCTGAAGGCTTAAAGCTGCGCTATTTGACCATTTTTAGGGTGGTCAAATCCTCCTGGTAAGAGATTGTGATATTGGGGTGACGGTCCAAAGGTATTCTGTCAGGTTGAGGTCAGGACTCTGTGCAGGCCAGTCAAGTTCCTCCACCCCAAACTCGCTCATCCATGTCTTTATGGAGCTTGCTTTGTGCACTGGTATGCAGTCATGTTGGAACAGGAAGGGGCCATCCCCAAACTGTACCCACAAAGTTGTGAGAATGAGATTGTCCAAAATGTCTTGGTATGCTGACGCCTTAAGAATTCCCCTAAGCTAGGCTTTGAAATTTCCACTCACCTCCTCGCATTGGCGAGTGGAAATTATGGTGGGGGCGAGTGTGTCCCCCAGGACCGTCTTGCTGAGCAGGCTCGGAACTCAGGACTGGCTCCTTCACTTGTACTGGGAGCCGTCAGGCTGCTCAATAGTTGAGCAAAGTGAAAGCAAAGGAAGGAGTGCGTGCTCTGCTCTCTGCCTCCCCCTAGAGTGCAGTACATGGCTCTGTGAGTGAAGGTAACGTAGTACTGTACTGCAACTTTTTCTAGGGCTGTGTGTGTATGTACGTGTGTGTGTCTGTACATGTGTCTGTGTGTGTGTATGTACATGTGTGTGCATGTTTCTGTGTGTGTGTGTACATGTGTCTGTATGTGTGTGTTTAAGCATACATGTATGGCTGGTTTGGTCAGGTTCAAGATGATGTAGTTATTATGGGTGTTAGAGGATGGGGCATTTGAGGTATTGCTGGGTTGGATAGAAGGTAGGATATGCTTGGTAGACTTCTGGTTTTGTAAGTGAGAGATTATGGTTGTATGTGGTGCATGGTCTAAGTATGATGTAGTGCTTAGGGGGACATTGGAGGCCCTGATGTAATATGGGGGGACTCTGGGGACCCTGATAAAATGTGGGGGGACTCTGGGGACCCTGATGTAATGTGGGTAACATTTAACAGTGTCATTTCATGAGATAATTTACGAGGGCTTATTTAGGGGCAGAATTAGGGGCAGGGCAGGGTAGCGGATGGGTGGGGCAACTGGTGGCAAGCAACTCTTAAGGCCTGGATAGTAGCTTTTTTAAGACCTGCCCTAAGCCAAGCCCAACCCCTGAAAAACAACCCCACACCATAATCCCCCCTCCACCAAACATTACACTTGACACAATGCAGTCAGTTAAGTACCGTTCTGCTGGAAACAGCCAAACCCAGACATGTCCATCAGATTGCCAGACAGAGAAGCACGATTGGTCACTCCAGAAAACACATCTCCACTGCTCTAGAGTCCAGTGGCGGTGTGCTTTACACCACTGCACTGTCAGGTTTGGATGCAGCTGCTCAGCCATGGAAGCACATTCTATGAAGCTCTCTATGCACTGTTGTTGTGCTAATATGAAGGCCACACGAAGTTTGAAGGTCTTTAGCTATTGACTCTGCAGACAGTTGGTGACTTCTGTGCACTGTGCTCTTCATCATGCGCTGACCCCGCTCTGTCATTTTACGTGTCCTACCACATTGTGGCTGAGTTGCTGTTGTTCCCAGTTGCTTCCACTTTGTTATAACACCACTAACAGTTGACCGTGGAATATTTAGTAGCAAGGAAATGTCACAGATGGACTTATTGCACAGGTGACAACCTATCACGGTACCACACCAATATTCACTGAGCTCCTGAGAGCGACCCATTCTTTCACACGTTTGTAGCAGCAGTCTGCATGCCTAGGGGCTTGATTTTATACACCTGAGGCCATGGAGGTGATTGGAACACGTGAATCCGATGACGTGGAGGGCGGGGACAATACTTTTGGCAATATAGTGTTGCTGCTTCTTTTATTATTATCCCTTCTTTTGATTAACTTTCAGAGCTCGAGCGCCAAGTGGTCTCTTTGGATTGCACCTTCTTCCACGGCTCCATGGTCCAGTTCTGATGCTCACGTGCAGGGGCGGACTGACCGTTCAAGCACTCGGGCACTGCCCGACGGCCCTGGGTCAGTAGGGAGCCCCATGAAATGCCTCTGGTACCTTTTTATAGGCATTTTTTTGGGTGTGCTTTGAGTGTGGGCAAGGACACAGGGACCCCATGATCCCCTATTGCCCACGGGCCGCGTGAGTTGTCAGTCTGCCCCTGCTCACGTGTCCATTGTAGGCACTTTTGGCTGTGGAAACAGTCAGCATGGGGGCCCCCTGACTGTAGCTACACACCACATACACAACAAACTACAATCACCATTTTTTCTGCTTCCAACACATCAACTTCAGGGACATGTTTACTGGCTGCCTAACCGACTTTCAGATGCCAATGTCACCAGATAATCAGTGTTATTCCCTGAACCTGTCAGCGGTCATAAAGTTCTGGCTGATCGGAGTGTAATGTGGAGATGGAATACATATGAAGGAGGATGACTGGAGACTGTTACATAGAAATGTGCAGATGTATGGAGGAGAGGGGTGGATGGAGTACAGGGAGGTGTCGGTGACATGTGGAGGGTGTCACCTGCGGGTGTCGGGGGTGACAGGCAGGATACAGAGGACATGACTGTGGGAGGGGGAGGGGCCGGGCCATGAGGTGGAGGAGGGGATCCGGGGCTCGGAGGAGGATCCCGGGATAAACAAGCCCGAGTCTCCTGCTGGAGGAAGGAACATGGCGGCTGTGGATGTGCTCATCCCCCGGGAAGCCCGGCGCTCGGTGTCCGCTCCACACTGATCGGTGAGGAGAGCCGGGGGGAGGGGGACATATGAGGGACAACTTGGCTGTACTCTGCCTGACAACCATGTCACTGTTGTCACCCGGAGCTGGGACACCAGACCTCCCAGCCTATGTATAGGAGACCTGCCCGCCCATGTCTGACGTATGCAGGGGGGTATGTTGTTGTGTCATGTGTCACCCCATCAATCACCCACATCATCGCTCTGTACACGCGACCCCCATCACTCTGTACACACCATGTCCTCCCCTCTGACTGTACACCGCGTCCCCCCCGGTCTGTACACACCATGTCCCCCCTTGGTCTGTACACACCATGTCCCGTCCCCCCCCCCCGGTCTGTACACACCATGTCCTCCCCTCTGACTGTACACCGCGTCCCCCCCGGTCTGTACACACCGCGTCCCCCCTCGGTCTGTACACACCATGTCCTCCCCTCTGACTGTACACCGCGTCCCCCCCGGTCTGTACACACCATGTCCCCCCCCCCGGTCTGTACACACCATGTCCCCCCCCCCCCCCGGTCTGTACACACCATGTCCCCCCCCCGGTCTGTACACACCATGTCCCCCCCCCGGTCTGTACACACCATGTCCCCCCCCCGGTCTGTACACACCATGTCCCCCCCCCCCGGTCTGTACACACCATGTCCCCCCCCCCCCCGGTCTGTACACACCATGTCCCCCCCCCCCCGGTCTGTACACACCATGTCCCCCCCCCCCCCGGTCTGTACACACCATGTCCCCCCCCCCCCCGGTCTGTACACACCATGTCCCCCCCCGGTCTGTACACACCATGTCCCCCCCCCCCCGGTCTGTACACACCATGTCCCCCCCCCCGGTCTGTACACACCATGTCCCCCCCCCGGTCTGTACACACCATGTCCCCCCCCCGGTCTGTACACACCATGTCCCCCCCCCCCCCGGTCTGTACACACCATGTCCCCCCCCCCGGTCTGTACACACCATGTCCCCCCCCCCCCCGGTCTGTACACACCATGTCCCCCCCCCCCCCCCCGGTCTGTACACACCATGTCCCCCCCCCCCCCGGTCTGTACACACCATGTCCCCCCCCCCCCGGTCTGTACACACCATGTCCCCCCCCCCCGGTCTGTACACACCATGTCCCCCCCCCCGGTCTGTACACACCATGTCCCCCCCCCCCCGGTCTGTACACACCATGTCCCCCCCCCCCCCCGGTCTGTACACACCATGTCCCGTCCCCCCCCCGGTCTGTACACACCATGTCCCCCCCCCCGGTCTGTACACACCATGTCCCCCCCCCCCCCCCCCGGTCTGTACACACCATGTCCCCCCCCCCCCCGGTCTGTACACACCATGTCCCCCCCCCCCGGTCTGTACACACCATGTCCCCCCCCGGTCTGTACACACCATGTCCCCCCCGGTCTGTACACACCATGTCCCCCCCCGGTCTGTACACACCATGTGTCCCCCCCCGGTCTGTACACACCATGTCCCCCCCCCCGGTCTGTACACACCATGTCCCCCCCCCCCGGTCTGTACACACCATGTCCCCCCCCCGGTCTGTACACATTATGTCCCCCCCCCCCCGGTCTGTACACACCATGTCCCCCCCCCCGGTCTGTACACACCATGTCCCCCCCCCCGGTCTGTACACACCATGTCCCCCCCCCGGTCTGTACACACCATGTCCCCCCCCCCCCCCGGTCTGTACACACCATGTCCCCCCCCCCGGTCTGTACTACACACCATGTCCCCCCCCCCGGTCTGTACACACCATGTCCCCCCCCCCGGTCTGTACACACCATGTCCCCCCCCCCCCGGTCTGTACACACCATGTCCCCCCCCCCGGTCTGTACACACCATGTCCCCCCCCCCGGTCTGTACACACCATGTCCCCCCCCCCCCCCCGGTCTGTACACACCATGTCCCCCCCCCCCCCGGTCTGTACACACCATGTCCCCCCCCCCCCCGGTCTGTACACACCATGTCCCCCCCCCCCCCCCCCCGGTCTGTACACACCATGTCGTCCCCCCCCCCCGGTCTGTACACACCATGTCCCCGTCCCCCCCCGGTCTGTACACACCATGTCCCGTCCCCCCGGTCTGTACACACCATGTCCCCCCCCCCGGTCTGTACACACCATGTCCCGGTCTGTACACACCATGTCCCCCCCCCCCCGGTCTGTACACACCATGTCCCCCCCCGGTCTGTACACACCATGTCCCCCCCGGTCTGTACACACCATGTCCCCCCCCGGTCTGTACACACCATGTGTCCCCCCCCGGTCTGTACACACCATGTGTCCCCCCCCCGGTCTGTACACACCATGTGTCCCCCCCCCGGTCTGTACACACCATGTGTCCCCCCCCCGGTCTGTACACACCATGTGTCCCCCCCCGGTCTGTACACACCATGTCCCCCCCCCCGGTCTGTACACACCATGTCCCCCCCCCGGTCTGTACACACCATGTCCCCCCCCCCCGGTCTGTACACACCATGTCCCCCCCCCGGTCTGTACACACCATGTCCCCCCCCCCCCCGGTCTGTACACACCATGTCCCCCCCCCCGGTCTGTACACACCATGTCCCCCCCCCGGTCTGTACACACCATGTCCCCCCCCGGTCTGTACACACCATGTCCCCCCTCGGTCTGTACACACCATGTCCCCCCCCGGTCTGTACACACCATGTCCCCCCCCCCCCCCGGTCTGTACACGCCATGTCCCCCCCCCCCCGGTCTGTACACACCGTTTCCCCCCTCGGTCTGTACACACCATGTCCTCCCCTCTGACTGTACACCACGTCCCCCCTCGGTCTGTACACACCATGTCTCGTCCCCCCCGGTCTGTACACACCATGTACCCCCCCCCCCCCGGTCTGTACACACCATGTACCCCCCCCCCCGGTCTGTACACACCATGTCCCTCCCCCCCCCGGTCTGTACACACCATGTCCCTCCCCCCCCCGGTCTGTACACACCATGTCCCCCCCCAGGTCTGTACACACCATGTCCCGTCCCCCCCAGGTGCGGTCTATACACACCATGTCCCGCCCCCCCCGGTCTGTACACACCATGTCCCCGGCGTCCCCCCTCCGGTCTGTACACGGCGTCCCCCCTCCGGTCTGTACACGGCGTCCCCCCTCCGGTCTGTACACGGCGTCCCCCCTCCGGTCTGTACACGGCGTCCCCCCTCCGGTCTGTACACGGCGTCCCCCCTCCGGTCTGTACACGGCGTCCCCCCTCCGGTCTGTACACGGCGTCCCCCCTCCGGTCTGTACACGGCGTCCCCCCTCCGGTCTGTACACGGCGTCCCCCCTCCGGTCTGTACACGGCGTCCCCTCCCCCCGTTCTGTACACCGCGTCCCCTCCCCCCGTTCTGTACACCGCGTCCCCTCCCCCCGTTCTGTACACCGCGTCCCCTCCCCCCGTTCTGTACACCGTGTCCCCCCCGGTCTGAACACCCTGCGGCCCCCCCTGGTCTGTACAAATCGCGTCCCGATCTGTACACCCCAACCTGCGTCTTCCCCCCCGATCTGTACACCCCATGTACGCCCCGGTCTGTACACCTCGCGTCCCTCTCGGTCTGTACACCCCGGTCTGTCCCCCCTCGGTCTGTACACCTCGGTCTGTCCCCCCTCGGTCTGTACACCCCGGTCTGTCCCCCCTCGGTCTGTACACCCCGGTCTCTCCCCCCTCGGTCTGTACACCCCGGTCTCTCCCCCCTCGGTCTGTACACCCCGGTCTGTACCCCCTCGGTCTGTACACCCTGCGTTCACCCTGGTCTGTCCCCCTCTGGTCTGTACACCCCGCGTTCACCCTGGTCTGTCCCCCCCTGATCTGTACACCCACTGTATCTCTGACCTGTGCTACATCTGTATTGTGTCCCCTGGTCTGTACACCCCGCGTCCCCCCCGGTCTGTACACCGACTGTATCTCTGACCTGTACTACATCTGTATTGTGCCCCCCGGTCTGCACTCTGTATCTTTTGATTGTGGGCCAAAGCAAATTATACGCACAATACATGGCCACCCACCCAAATTCAGCTCTTGCCAGACAAGTCGCATGGAAACCTATTTGGGCCTAACCCTCAACATGGGCATTCCAAAAAAAGAATGAATTGCGGTCATATTGGTCCACAGACCCCATTCATCATCTGCCCGTGTTCTCTGCTGTTACATACAGTATATGCACAACATGAACCAGCAACATACCGGTACATCGCTGGACTTTGAGTGGTCACACGGGGATGATGCTTGCAGATACAGGCATCATCCTGGTATTGTTTTTTTCAGCTGGCAATCAGCTTTCATGTAAAAGCAAGCCTAGTGGCTAATTAGCCACTGGATCACTTTTACAAGCAGCGACAAGGGATGCTTCCCCCTCTGTTGCCTTCCTCGGCTTTCTCGGGCTCTTCCGTCCCACCACGGAACCTGTGAATGCAGCCGATGTTTCCGCCATAATGGCTCCAATCATCTCTATAGTCTAAGAAACCAGAAGCTATGCGCATTTCATTGTTTTGGTGGATAAAAACAGTGCCATTTTAAAATTGGTAAAGCATCTGATCACTCCAATCTTGGTATGATCAGATGATTTCAAGCCAGAAGAGAGATCCCCAGATTTCTCAGAAAAGAGTACTTGTGTCTGCCTATTGCTATCAAATATTTATATTCTCAGTGATTAAAAAAATAAATAAATAAAGGGACAGTATAAAAAAAAATCTCCCCTCACTAGTTAGCACGCAAAGGTGAACGCAAGCGTCAGTCCAGTGTCCGTATGTAAACCGATTTCACCATGCATGTAAGGTATCAGCTCGAGGGCAGTAATTCTAGCACAAGACCTGCTGTGTCATTTTAAAGTAACCTGTAAAGGCTTTTGAAGCCTCGCCTGTGGATATTAAAGATTTATGTGGTTTGTCGCTGTTACACGAACGTGCGCAGTTTTAAAGCAGATCATGTTTGGTATCCATTTACTCGACGTAACATCCTCTTTTATATTTTAGCAAACAGTTGTGAAATATTTTGTGTTTTTGTGCATTAAAATTCAAAAAAGTGTTTTTAATTGCCACCTGCCCACCCGCCATATAGTACAATGACGGTCGCAAGGCGGTTCTCTCGTTCTGGGAGGACATCATATGACGTCCTCCCATTCTGAGCACGCAGCGCGGCGATCGGCAGTGCTCTGTGTCCCTCGGACACAGCGGATCACCGATCAACGGAAAGAGCCGAAGATGTCGGCTTGGTCATGTGATCAGCTGTGTCCAATCACAGCTGATCACATGTAAACAGGGAAATGCCGGTTATCGGCATTTCTCTCCTCACGAGCTGACAGAGGAGAGCCGGTAATCGGCATTCCTCGGAGGGGACATGTACACTGATCATCAGAGCACTGATGATCAGTGTGCCCTGATGATCTGTGTAGCCCCAGCAGTGCCACCTGTCAGTGTCCGTCAGTGCTCATCCATGCCACCTGCCAGTGCCCATCAATGCCACATTTCAGTGCCTACCAGTGCACATTAATGCCACATATCAGTGCCCATCTGAGCTGCCTTTCAGTGCCACCTATCAGTGCTGCCAATCAGTGCCATATATGATTGCTGCCTTTCAGTGCCCATCAGTAATGCCTGTCAATGCCCATCAGTTCCACCTAGCAGTGCCTCCTCATCAGTGCCCATCAGTGCCACCTATCAGTGTTCATCAATGCAGCCTATCAGTGCCCATCACTACAGCCTCATTAGTGCACATCAATGGAGAAGAATCACTTATTTACAAAATTGTATAACAAAAACTGAGAAAAACGTTTTTTTTTTTTCAAAATTTGAAAAAATAAAAAACCCAGAGGTGATTAAATACCACCAAAATAAAGCTCTATCTGTCAAAAAAAATGATAAAAACTTCATATGGGTACAGTGTTGCATGACCGCACAATTGTCATTCAAAGTGTGACAGCGCTGAAAGCTGGAAATTGGCCTGGGCAGGAAGGGGGTATAAATGCCCTGTAGGCTAGTGGTTAAAGAAAAAGTGTCACAAAAGGCTTGGTCTTCAAGTGGTGAGAAGAGTGGGTGATATGTGGTGTAAACTTCTACTGTTGGGCATAAAATTCCAGGATCATAGAAGAACACCTACCCCCCCCCCCTCCATGCACCACTTTTGGAAAGTAGACACTCCAAGGTATTTGCTAAGGGGCACGGTGAGTATTTTGCAGAACTCATTTGTTGCCACAAGTTTTTGGAACATGAATAAGGAAAACAGAAATTTTATTTTTTCTTTTCTTTTTCAAAACCTTGTGACAAAAATATCTGAAAAATTCTCACCATGCCTCATATCAAATTCCTTGGGGTGTCTGCTTTTTAATAACAGGGTCACTTGGGGGGTGTTTGTACTATCCTGGCATTTTAGGGCCTCCAAAACTGTCATAGGTAGTGAGGAAGTGACCTGAGGAATATGCCCTTTGAAAGCCTGGAAGTGGTCATTGGATTTCTGGGGCCTGTATATAGCTAGGCTGCCAAAAAGTCTCTCATGTGCTATCCCCATACTCGGGGGAAGTAGCAGAATGTGTTTTGGGGTGTTTTTCACATACCCATGGCATGTTTAAGAAATATATATTATTTAAGTGACAACTTTGTGTAAATAAAAATAAAAATTGTAATTTTTCTAAATTCTTGGGAAAAACATAAAATCTTTCACAGACTCAACATGCCTCTCAGGAAATTCATTGGGGTGTCCAAAAATTCCAGTATATACCATGGTTTGTAGACGCTATAACTTTCACACAGCCCAATAAATTTACACGTATTGTGATTTTCTTTCACCAAAGACATGTAGCAGAATACATTTTGGCCTAAATTCATGACTACATTTGAGTTTATTGGATATTTTCTATAACAGAAAGTAGAAAATGCCATTTTTTACGGTCTTTTTTAATTTATATCACAACAAATAAAAATCCCAGTAGTGATCAAATACCAGCAAAAAAAAAGCTCTATTTGTGTGAAAAAAGTACCCAAATTTTGTTTGGGTACAGCATTGCATGACCGCGCAATTACCAGTTGAAATAAAGCCACGCCGAATAGCAAAAAATGGCCTGTTCAGACAGGGGGGTAAATCTTCCAGAGGGCAAGTAGTTAATACTGTCCAGTGTCCCTATGGCACTCACGATGTCATTTTTGGGTAGCTCTTTAGGTTGAGGGGTGATTGTCCGAGATAATGATTGGTTCTCATTAATGTATATAGTGACATTAAACTGTTTGTGTTTTTATTTTTTTTTTCTATCTTAGTATGTACTCTTAATTAAAAAAAGTACTTTCTATTACTCTCGGCTTCCTCCAGATTTTTGTGTGTTGTGATCTGACTTCCTGTTGGAGGGTGGCTACTTTCATTCTCCATGGTTGTACTGTATGTAAGAAAGGTAGCCACCCTCTCTTGCTCACTCCCAAGATTGACTAGGAACTATGGATTTATGGGATTTATAGCGTGCAAGAGCAGTGCACATGACTGCAACTATCAACATGCTCTGCTCGTTCCCAGCAAATGGAAGTTAGGGGGGGGGAGAGGTTTGGGAGCTCACAAGGAACATTACAAGAAGGCAGAAAAAAACACCGGAAGAAACAATTTTTTATGAAAAATAGATTTCAGTGCTATTGAGTAGTGGGTGTGTTTAGATTATTTTTGTAGTATGAGGATTTTGTTTTGTGTCACTTTTCATACCTGAATACTCCTTGCTTCTGTGGGCTAGCGTGAACTCTTCCAGATTAATTCATTGCGGTTCTTCCTGTTTTCATGGTGAGCACCATGCAGATTTTCTGTATCTACTAGAAAGATTTCCCCTTTTTCCTGTCCTTTTTTTTTGGAAATGTAGTATATACTTTTTTTCTTTCCTGCTAGCTTAAGGATATACATACTGATATATATGCGTTATCAGTTTTTCCAGTGACAGCACCTGAAAAGGTTCATGTGGTCTAATTGGACATAATCTCTGAAGACTCATATCTATATGTTCTTCAGTGTACCTGGCTAGATGTGGTGAGGTCCCTAAATATCAAGATGCTCACAAATACAATGGTGGGTTTCACCCAGAGGGGTTAAAACGGTCTTTTTTTACTGTATAAAATTCCATTTTGGAGATGCTTTTTATTACTCAAATCCTGTTTGCAGTGATCTGGGGGGCCCTTGTGATCTGTTTTGGGGGTGCCCTAGGTGCCCGAGACTCGCCGGTTCTCTGGCTTATGAGTTGGTGGCAGACTGAAGACTTGGTTTTAAGTTTGGCTGAAGATTCATTCATGTCTTCTCACTCTTCTATATTGTGAGTACAGAGACTGGGAATCACAAAATGTCTTGCCAATTGACTCAAGTAATGCTCTAAACAAATATATTTTCAATTTTGTAGATCATATCACCCCTATGCAGAGTTCTCTTTCCCTGAGGAAGGAGTGAAATCACTCCGAAATGCGTTGGAGCTATGTAAATTGTTCCTGCAATTCTTTCAAAATAATGTGTTTTGACTGTGATGTTGTAATATGATCAGAAATGGTTTATTATGTATGGTTATACAAAACATTGTTGTTACCAAACAAATAGCCTTGACGGTGATGTCACAATATAATCTCAGATGGTATGTTACGTCATATTTTCTGTGTGGAAATTTCACAAAATAAAGATTTTAAATTTTTAACTCAATCTGTGTATCTATGCCTTCAAAGTCCCAACTAATTCAGGGGGTCCCTTTTCTTTATATTCACTTTTAATGTAGGGGGCCTCCAGTGTGGCCCTTGACATCACCAAAGGGCCACAGATTATTTTCAGTACATGAAGTGCTACAGAAAGCATGTCAGAAATTGCAGACATGTAACAGGAGAAGAGCAGAGACTGAGAACATGCTATAGGAGTTGTTAACGACTGAGGGCATACTAAATGAGACAGCCGTAGACTGGAGACTCATTGCAGGAGACTGTTCGGGATCACTGCTGTTGGAGCCCCTTTAGAATTCAACTCTTCACATCTGTGCTTCCCACAGCCCTCCTAATTTGTACGTGTGTACATAGGACATAGGGCAGTTTGCCTGGTCTATGTGTTAGGCCTTCGTTGGTCAACGCTGCCCAGCCCAAATGAACACATGGGGTGTGAGGAGGTGGTAAGGGGAATATGGGTCAGTATTTTAAATATGATCCTGAGATCAAGAACACAGGACCATGACTTCAAAGTTCAGGAGTAACTCTTGAGAGCTTATTCCTAAAGAAGTAGTGGTTGTTTAGAAGGATCTACCAGCAGAGGTAGTGGGTCAAATATAGAAAGTTAATGTAAATATGCTCTGTATTCCCATCAGTGTGTCTTCACACTGAAAAAATAGACCAACTCAATGGAGCACTTGGTCTTTTCTTTGCTGTCAGTTTCAGTTTGTATGTATGCAGTACTCTTCTCACTGGTAGCCAGAAAACCTTCATAAAATATACCATAATTATGTTCTATCCCTCGTCCTTCCATTTCTCACCTTTCCCTTTTAATACCTCCTTTTATCTCGTGCCCCTTGGCCTGAAGTCTCTCTGCCCCCCACCCCACTCTTTTTTTTCTCTTTTTCTTTCCTTTTTTTATGAACACTGTACTGATGTATGAACATCAGACATTCCTGGCAGAAAAACCATGATGATCGTCCGTATAACACGTGGGTGTATTTGTGCATTTGTGTACACACATGTAAAATTTCTTCTAGCTTTGTTTTAATCACTGGAGTGTGGTGTACATGCATATTTGCATGTATGTTTGTGCAAACACATGTGTACATTGGTAAAAATACTGCCCGGCAACACAGATTTCTGTATAAATAAAATTATGGTTTTTTTTTACTGGTCTATACACCGCGTGTATATAAAAAAAACCAACCCAAAAAACGCCTGTATGTCTGAAAGTGTTGCATTTTAGGCAGCAGTGTGCAGGAGGCCTTAGACCCAAAACAGGGACTACACACTGCATCTCTTTATTGTTAAACAAAGCATCCATTGTCCTTCAAAGATGCTAACATCACTGATTTTCTCATACAGCAGTGATCATGTGACATTTGTACCCACCCCCCCCCCTTTTTTTTCCCTTACCTTAAGTGGAAGTTCAATCACACACTAACTATGCTTAGAGTATGTAAACCCAACATTTCATATTCCTGATATGTGCCTGCTGTACCATGTGCTTGTATAAAAAGGTATTCTCTTGTCTTTGTATTGCTTCCTTTGTGTGAAATTCCTGGTGTTCTTGCTAGTCCCCCTGCTTTCCTATTAAAAACTGACCATACTGGGCATGAGATACACTCACCACAGCATGGTCAGTTCTCTAGCTGTGCTGGGAACTCAGTCTGCTCTCCTTCAATGAGTCTTGTCCTAACATGTACCCCCCCCCCGAGTGTGAAGGTCAGTGTGACGCTGTTTCTCCACCCTCAGTTCAAATGTAACTGAGAATAGAGGGATTGTGATCACTTGTGTAAAAAAAAAAAAAGGAAATGTGGTGATGGGGGGAGGGGATTAATTTATAATGGGGTGTTATTTTTTTTTTTGCTTTCATTTATATTTTAAACTGAATGAGTTGTTTGCAACCACTGTACACATTTTCCCACCCCCATTCTAAGCCTATTCTGTCTACCCTGTAAAGGGGAGATCTGTATACTTGCTTATTTTGAGGGTGCTCTGGTCTGGTGACATGATCGGGTTCCAGCACTGGCTTCAGTGAAGAGGAAAGATGTCTGACAATGGCTGCAGAGCCTGTGTGGTGACATCACCCATAGGCTTACTATGAGGCATCAGTTCAGCTCCTCTACACTGAAGCCAGTGCTGGAAGCCAATCATGTGACCGGACCAGAGCGACTTTGGAATAGGTAGTTATACAGATCTTTCCTTTACAGGATAGATATAATAGGCTTAGAATGGGGGTGGAAGTAGATTTAAGTATAGCTAGTGTTTGACTGATCTTCCACTTTAAGCTGTCCATAGATAACTCATCTTTTTTGGTCAGCCAGTGGGCTGATCGAAAAGAAGCTAAACTGTTTCCTCCATCCACACAAGGTAGATAGAGGAATCTCCTCCACTGGCTAGAATAAAATTGTGTGGCTGCCAGCGCTAATCGTGAAGAATTTAACAATCCCATTTAACAGAACTGGACGAATTTCGATCCATCTGTGACCAACTTTAGGCACCAGTTTTACGGTTTGGTATTCCCAACACTCTTCCACTGTTCTCCTGTACAACTGCATTGTTATCATAAAAATTACCCAGCTGGTTGATCAAAAAATAACTGACAGGTTCCCCCATCCTCACATTCAAGGTGGATGATGGAATACACCCTGTTGCTGTATTGTATTCTGACAGCGGGACTGCTCTCTTCGCCTGTGGCTGAGCCAATAGTCGGGCAGACTGGTGTACTGCAAGTCTCTGAAATATTATGTCCACAAACTGGGCTTTATTTTCTTTAGAATTTGTGTTGATCATGCCAACCCATTTCTTCTATTTCTGCTTCATTAATGAATAGGGTTGGACAGAACCCACCAATTTAACTGTTCCCAAAGTGGTTGCATTCAAGGCATGTCATGAATAACTGTCAGCACCTTTGGTAGTGAGCCCTTGGAGTTCCCCATGGCGCGGAGTCTAAACCCAAGCCTGCTTCTTCACCAGAGCCCCTGATGGTGGGGATGGACTTGCAGCAAGCTGGGAACCAATCCCATTTAACAGAACTGGACGAATTTCGATCCATCTGTGACCAACTTTAGGCACCAGTTTTACGGTTTGGTATTCCCAACACTCTTCCACTGTTCTCCTGTACAACTGCATTGTTATCATAAAAATTACCCAGCTGGTTGATCAAAAAATAACTGACAGGTTCCCCCATCCTCACATTCAAGGTGGATGATGGAATACACCCTGTTGCTGTATTGTATTCTGACAGCGGGACTGCTCTCTTCGCCTGTGGCTGAGCCAATAGTCGGGCAGACTGGTGTACTGCAAGTCTCTGAAATATTATGTCCACAAACTGGGCTTTATTTTCTTTAGAATTTGTGTTGATCAAGCCAACCCATTTCTTCTATTTCTGCTTCATTAATGAATAGGGTTGGACAGAACCCACCAATTTAACTGTTCCCAAAGTGGTTGCATTCAAGGCATGTCATGAATAACTGTCAGCACCTTTGGTAGTGAGCCCTTGGAGTTCCCCATGGCGCGGAGTCTAAGCCCAAGCCTGCTTCTTCACCAGAGCCCCTGATGGTGGGGATGGACTTGCAGCAAGCTGGGAACCAGGTCACGGCCCCCGGGTACGCCCAGCTGAGGATGAGGAGACCGCTTGCAGGAGCAGAGTACAATGGGAGGAGACAAACGGAAATCCGATAGACTAGCCGAGGTCAGGAAGGGCAGAAAATAAGCACAGTCGGAGAACAAGGCCGGGTTCAGTACACAAGTAGTCAATGCATGATACAGGAGATATCAACACACAGGAGCTCAGACAACTAGGAAGTTGCTCAGGCAAAGTGGCCTAGACTGAGCATGTCTTATATAGGCAGGAAAACAAGGAGGCAGGCCAGGAAGGGAAGGAAATAAAACCCAGAGAACAGCAGACAATGCCCATAGGTGAGCACAGACAAACACACATGTGAAAGGGATCAGGAACAGCACTGCAGCAAGGAGGTAAGAATACACAAACAAGAAACTGCAGGCTAACTTGTGACAATAACTGTCACAGTTGCTTGTACTCTCAAGTGATACTGTTAAAACATCATGGCAACTGCAATTCAAACGGGCTAAGATGGCAGCTTCCTTGGCTGTAAATGATAGGAGAGTTTAGTTCTGCTAGGTTTTAGCTGGTAATAAACTGAATTTTGGTTGGTTCCTGAAAAACCATCCAAAATTTGCTAAGTGTTTGTCCCTGTTGCCGCAGTCTCACCCGATGTCCCTTGGGGGAGAGGGGGATTCAGATAGAAACTTTTCGGGTGAACAACAGCTGCATCAATCAGATCTGTTTCCAATCAGTCCGGACAGCTGGTGCAGAACAACCAATAGGCACAGTGGGAGGTTCATACATCTGCACTGTATAGTGTAGATAGAAATTTTAACATTTGTCATGCTTTACTTCCTCACCTCCATATCGTATTCAGGTTTCGGGATTTCAAACCCGCTACAATTTAATACATTCTATCTGGTCTTCTAATACCTCATTTTGTTAGTAAAATTACAAAGCGGTTTAGTTCATTTTTCAATTATATACTGATGTGATACTTGTTAATACATTACCTGAAAGGGATTTCAGACTGAACTGCTCAATTAACCCAAAAAAGAATCTGGGATAATAAGTTTCAGTATATTCCCTCTTGATTGTTACTGCCTTTACTACAAAAGATCATATAGTATGGAGACGAGACACCTATCTATCAGCATTTAAAGTCATGCACTGATCTGTAGTATAAGTAAAGCTCTGCAATACATACAGGCAACACTGCCTACATGCTTAAAGCTGGCCGTACACTAAACGAATTTTCATAAAAAAATTTGTTTTATGATATCAGACCAGACTACCTTCTTCCATTGCTCTGTGCTCCATTTCTGTTGCTCACATGCCCTTTGGAGGCAAATTTGGCTGTGGACATGGGGCAGCATGGGCACCCTGGGAGGTTTGCGGCTACACAGTCCAATAAACAACAAACTGCAATGTACTGTGTGTTTTGACACCATTCTATTGGAACTAGCTTTAACTTTTTCAGCAAGTTGAGGTACAGTAGCTCTTCTGTTGGAATCGACTACCCAAGCCAGCCTTCACTCCCCATAAATGAGCTTTGGCTGCCCATGACCCTGTCACCGGTTCACTTTTTATTTTTTTCCCCCTTTGACCACCTTTGATAGGTCCTGACCACTGCAGACTAGGAACATCACACAAGAGCTGCAGTTCTGCAGATGTTCTGACCCAGTCATTCAGCCATTACACACTGGCCCTTGTTAAAGTTACTGCAGAATGAAATGAAAACGAGAAGCGCACCAACGTTGCGCATTGCCTCAGTAACCAAAATTTATTAATTGTAAAAAATATACTCACAAACAGCGAATTAAATCAGGCATGTAAGTCCTCACAGGGACTTGAAGATAGCGTGAGTCCCATCAAGGGAATGGGTGTTCAGTATACTGGCGCGTTTCGAAGGGGGGTCCCTTCTTCATCAGAGCTCTGATTTCATTCGCTGTTTGTGAGTATATTTTTTACAATTAATAAATTTTGGTTACTGAGGTAATGCGCAAGGTTGGTGCGCTTCTCGTTTTCATTTCATTCTGCAGTATTGATCGGGCTTCCCCAGCCTTGTTTTGGGGCCGCACAGCCCTTTATGCATTGGTGGACGATTTCTCCAGGCCTGGTTCCATCTATTCGCCACCTGTCTGAGTTCTAGAGCGCAGGAGAATTCGTCTTTGATTTACCTTGTCAAAGTTACTCAGATCCTTTACACTTGCCCATTTTTTCTTCTTTCAACACATCAACTTCTGGTACAACATGTTCACTTGCTGCCGAATATATCCCACCCCTTTCAGATGTCATTGTAAGGAGATAATCCGTGTTATTCACTTTACCTGTGAGTGGTTATAATGTTATGGCTGATTGGTGTATATAACCCCATTCTAGTTATAACATGCCCCCTTAGTCATCCAGACAAAAGTGGGGGCAAACTGCAATAAAAACATGACACCGGATCTAACCCCAAAAAATGTTTTAGCTGGGGTTGGCCTTTAAAACCCCAAATTATTATACATCCGTCTTGTAATGTAACAACTGAAATAAAATCTATTTATGGAACAAATGACCCCCCACAATGAGCATGTTACATTATCAGTGCTCCAGATTT
Source organism: Staurois parvus (assembly GCF_062004578.1). Taxonomy (NCBI): domain Eukaryota; kingdom Metazoa; phylum Chordata; class Amphibia; order Anura; family Ranidae; genus Staurois; species Staurois parvus. The sequence goes on from NW_028318460.1 coordinate 24,361, forward strand.
ACAAACGTTCAGTAAAACTAGCTATGGACAAGGTATGGCAGCTATAGGTCATTGGGCATGTTGGCTACCTGGATCCGTCTCCGGCCCTGATCTCAAGTCATCTAGTGGATTGTGTGCACCCATTAGTAAACGTCAAGTACTTGGTTTCTGTGCAATGTGCAGGTGTTGGGCCCTCATTAATGCTCTGCTCCCCAACCGGGTGCTGTTGTGACACATCTGCTAGACACAGTTCATTCTGTTCAACAGACTTCTGTCAAAATATTACAATACAACTGGTTATATAAATGAAATTATAATCACAAATAAATGAATCCAATATGATACGTATTTATTTATTTTTTCAAAAGAAAATCACGTATTTCCTGTCTGAGGTTCCCAAGGACCGAAGACTGTTCTCAATCACCCCGAGATTCAGTGGGTTGTCGTGGTACACTATAAAATATGGCCTTGTGCAAGATTTTCTGTTGGGCCCCGTTCACATTTGGCGTTTTGCGATCCCAGGCAGAATCACGATCTCAACTCGAGTTGCAGTAGTGGGAAAACGCACTATGCGTGTTCGGGTGCCATTTACTTTCAGGCCTCATTCACACAATACTTGCAGAAAAACTGATGGAAACTGGCTCATGGATTTTACCTGCAGAGACACGAGTTTACATCAGTTTTCATGGGCGTTTCAGTGAGTTTTATACATGCAGCAGATTCCTGCGCAGAAAATCCACATGATACTATTGTTGTAGTGTGAACAGGGCACTCGTGTGTGCTTGCTCCCAAGCCAGCTCTTTTTTTTTTTTTTATAGAAGAGACATAGCATGTCGTCTTCTACTTTAAAGAGCTTGCCTGTTCACAATTTTTACTTTTTAACCTTAAGTTCTGCTTTTATTCACTACGAAGAAGATTTATTAAATTGGTTAAGTAAGAAACCAAAATAAACAACTGTGGTGATTTTAACCATATTGGCTTTCTGTTTGTTTGGGTTGATCCATCATATGGCTTGTAGTTTTGAAATGGGTTAATGTGAAAATTGACAGCAGCTGCCTTCTCCGTGTTAAGTGACTTGGCCTCAGGTAGTGTAATTTATACAGTTATCCATACAACTCCAACCTGCCCCTCAGGCTCACCGCCCATCTGACACTTAACGAGTTTGTGGTTGCATTTTCGCTTTGACTCCTAAAAATGAGAAGGCATCAGCTTAGAAGTAGAGAGGGATCAGATTCCCTGTACAATCAGTGTTTATACCGGCTGGGTACTGGTTCTCATGTGTACACTGGGCAGATCTGGGAGGATAAGGGGCTGCGTGCCATGCTGCTGTGATGTCATTTGTCTTCCCAGCTACCCAAATACAGAAGCTGTGCCGCAGCCGCGACTGTGTGTGGGCGTAGTGATATAGTTAGATGACTGGATGGCATTGACCTTGTGAGGAATAAATATTTCATGCCTAGTTTTAATGGCAGTAACCCGTCACACTTATCTTGCTGCGGAATCCCAGCATGGACTTTTACAGTTGCTGGTCATGTTGGGGCTCGATGAGCTCCTTTTTAGATGTGCTATTAGTGTGCTGGGGGTTCTGAAAACATGGACCCAGGATTAGAGATTTCATCCCTCCCAAATCACTTCGAAATCTCCAGGCCCCAGTCTTTAAGAACGAACGAGGAAACTGACAAACCAGTTTCCTCTTCTTTAAGCAACCCACCTGGAGCCCCTCAACCTGTATAGTTGAGAATCCTGGGTTATAACCTTGATTTAGACCGTGGCAGGATACTGCATTGCCACAGCACATACAAGCGTAAAAGCACACGCTGGGGCGCCTACGCATGAAAATGTTAACTGCAATACACGTTACATATCGCCACACATGCCAGTATGAGAGCAATCATTCTAGCACTAGACCTCCTCTGTAACACTAAACTGATGACCTATAGGGACTTTAAAAGAGTTGCCTAAAGAAAATATAGGGCACTAAAGTTTGTCACCATTTCACAAGCACACGCAAATTTAAGGTTTAACATGTTGAATATCTATTTACTTGTATTGCTTTTTTTGTGCCCTAAAGTTAACTTAAGTGTATTTTTTATTTAAATTTTGAGTTTCCAAGACCTTTATCGTGTGACAAAAAAATTGGAACTACCACTATCTTATTCTCTAGGGTCTCTGCTTTCAGAAAATATATCATGTTTGGGGGTTTTGTGAAATCTTCAAGCCCAAAATAATTTTTTTACATGTGTGCAAAAAATGCAAAGGGTGCTCTGGCAGTGAAAGGGATAAAGGATAAGCTCCACGCTCCCCTCTCCTGCCGAGCGCCCAATTGGTGCTCATTACACTGCAAGGTCTCCCCCCTCCCTGCTAGTCCCCGGGTGCGGTGCTGGAGACAGTCGGGGAGGTGAAGAAGAGATAAACAGCGCAATGTTAAAAATATTAACCGTTTAAGTCGCCATAAAGCCCCTTTTAGTTTTGAAAAGCCCCAGACATTCCTAAAAACCTCAGATTTATATACGGTTTTGGTTAAAATGTATTATTTTTTTATCTTGAAAAGTAGATTGGGAAACCAATTTAGTCCCTGGACAGGTAGTTTTTTTCAAAAATTTCCACACCCCTGCTAAAGATTTCATAAACGCTTCAAAGTGGAACTATACTTACCGTGAATCCAGCGATGAGCTGTCCCCAGAACTCGTCACTGACATCTTTGGGTGGCTGGCTTCCAGGTCTCAATTGCCGACTGCTGTCATTGGTGGGGCTGAGATGATGTCGCTCTGTCACATATGGCATTGCCAAATTTGTGCAATGAGCTGCGCTTGCTTAGCTTACTGTACAGGGGCAGACAGGCAGGTAAGTAGCTTTAGTGCAGAAGAGACAAAGCATGACTCTTCTGCATTAAATATCCTGCCTGTGTGCCCATTTTCACTTTGGAGCCTAACGTTCCACTTTAAATAAACTCTGGAGGGGAGGATCGTCAAACTCTGATCTTTGTCAACAGAGACCACTTGACCACATACATAGACTTTTGATTTTGTGATCAGCCCTGGCAGAAACCTAGGCCAGCACTTAATTCCAGGAAATGTATTCATTTCAGCCCTTCTGTGAGGCACAGGTAGATTTCTTCACCCAAGCTAAGCAGTGTGGGCATAGGAATCTCCGCAGGTAGCTATTGTATCATGACGGCCGCTGCTCCCATGGCTTGCAGAATACCCAGTGACTGCATCTGATTTTCCAGCTGAAGTTTAAGTTGGGTGGTTCCAATAGGGCTACCCATAGTACCATGGGCAATTCCTTCCATGCCCATTAACACAAGGGCTAAATCATTGAATAAAGCTCCACTTAAATTTTGATAGTTTTTTTTCTTTAACAATGGTTATATTGTATATAGGCTCCATATGACATGCTGGCCCTTGTATCGGATCATACACCTCTACGTGGTGTTTTGGAGCATTGTACTTGATAATGATGAAGGTCCGTTTCTCCTCTTGCGTTTGATAAGAGAAATGGAGCAGTCATTTTTAGTCCGTTCTCTGACATTTTGTTTGCTTGTTCTCATTAAGTAAGGCTAAAAAATGCTGCTTGGCAGAAGGTCTGATGTACTGTGTTCCCATATGTAGCCAGATTTACACCTGTCTCTTCCCTATATGATGCAAACATCTGCTGCTGTGTATGGTTCATTATCCAAAGCATTACAGCAGACGCACTAGGCAGAGCAGGGTGGATGTGATCTCTGGGCTTTTAGAGGAAATGGTGCAGTCATTGATGGCCCATGGAAAGGCTCATGCCGTTCCTGTGCTTCTCATTGAATGACATAGCTGAATTAGACTAGGCACAGTAATGTTAGAGGGAATATAGAGACTTTTTAATGGTTTCTACATTATTCACGTGAAACCGTGCAGCTTTATGGAAATAACCTTTATCAATGCATGCTAATGTTTTCTATGCAAAGGTCGGAATAAAGTAGGTACAGTGGGGAAGCCATACCTCCAGGCTTCCAGTTTAGCAGTGATTCCAAATAGTTGTGCTTTACCTCTCCTTCCCACAATGCCAATGCATGAGTCAGCTGATTCATTGAAGACAGCTGGGAAGTCTAAAGACTAATTGACTTTACAGAGGAATTTCACTCCCCCCTCCTTCTTAATTTTTTCCCTCTTACCTTGACAACTGGGTTGTTCTCCAAAAACATACTCGCCTAACCAGCGACTCCAGCATCGTCTAAATTAAACTGCTGCTTCTCACATTTTGGGTCCCTTGCCACCATCTTCTCTATGGAAGGAGAGGTGGTTAGTTGATGGTGGGAAGGAAAGGGGGGTGATTGCTTGATAGTGGGAAGGAAGGTAAAGGTGCACTTTAATGCAATGGAAGAGCTAGCATGAGGAAACATAAAAGTAGGATCCTAAATTACTAGACCGTGTTGGTCAACTTATCCAATATGGAGACCCCAACAGCAGCCCTGACATCCTTAGGGGGCCTCACATAATCCGGATATGCTGGAGATATGTTGCAGTATAATATTAGACGGGATGTATTATATGAGGCTGCTGGAGGCTACTAGCTGGCTGCTGAGACCCAAGGTCATACTATAAGTACCAAAGGGCTGTAGACAATTGCAATAGTAGCTCAAATATGTGCTTGTAAAACATGCTTTCATTTTATATTTCGTGTGCTTTGACTCCGGGGTGTGGGGGGGCTCCTGGACTCCTAAATCAGGCCCAATATTATATTCATGCCATTCTGATCAATATATCTGGGAGATTTAGTAGATTATGTCAGATATAAATAGGATAAGTGGACTCTTGAAGTTCGCCTATTTTACATTCACGGGAATACCAGATTTCACTATGGGGATAATTTATGAATAGTGCAGTTGTTGCCCATAACATCAGGTGATTTTCATGTTTAATTTTCCCAGTGCAGGTTGGTTTCGATGCTAGTGCGTTATTTCAGGAATTGTACCAGTTTTAGGCCTCTTGCACAGTGATGCCTGAAACCGCTTTATTTTTAGGCATACAGCATTTTATTTTTTTTTACTGATCTCAAATGCAGAGCATCTCCAAGATACGGCCGTACCTAACCTCGGAAACCACTAAACAACTCATTCACTCCCTTATATCACACCTCGACTACTGTAACTCCCTCCTCATTGGCCTACCTCATCGCAGGCTATCCCCACTTCAGTCTATGATGAATGCTGCTGCCAGACTCATCCACCTTACTAACCGTTCTGTATCTGCCACCCCTCTCTGCCAATCCCTCCACTGGCTTCCAATTGCCCAACGGATAAAATTCAAAACACTGACGTATAAAGCCGTTCATAACACTGCCCCAAATTACATCACTGATCTTGTCTCCAAATATCACCCAAACCGTACTCTCCGCTCCTCACAAGACCTCCTACTCTCTAGCTCCCTTGTCTCCTCCTCCCATGCCCATCTCCAGGACTTCTCCAGGGCTTCCCCATCCTCTGGAGCTCCCTACCCCAATCTATCAGACTATCGCCTACTCTGCTCACTTTCAGGCGCACTCTGAAAACCTATCTCTTCAGGGAAGCCTACCCCGCCCTCAGCTAATACTGGAATCCTCTACTCTTCCAACCACTCCATCCCCCACAGTTATTACCTTCTGTACCACTATCCCCTCCCTCCTAGATTGTAAGCTCCAAGGAGCAGGGCCCTCAAATCCCTCTTGTATTGAATTGTATTGTTACTGTACTGTCTCCCACTATAATGTGAATTGCTGAGCAAACTGTCCGCGCTATATAAATCTTGTATTATAATAATAATAATAATTGTTGTAATTGTACCTGTGCATACAGGTGCATAAACAAGTGCTGTGTTTTGAGCTATAAAAATTAAATAGAAAAATGTGTGTTGTGTCGGTATATACGCGAATACACCTAACATAAATGCCTGAAATTATGTCCTGAATAGTTGATCTTCAAACATCAGTAAAATGTGCAAGAGGCCATAAAGTGTATGTCTAGGCAAAATACAACAAAAAATATTCAGTACATCTCTGTTTTATGTGCCACTTTTTCCTCTTAAAAATGTTGCAAATACAGAAAGAAAACTCCATAATCTGCCCGAAATCTCAGGAGCTTCTAAATTTTTGTTTGAGCTGACAAACAGAAAGTTAGGTGCCATGCATGACTCCATAAGGCACACAATGACCAGAGGAATGACTCCCTTTCTCTGCCTAATATGGCTCCATGCATAAACAACCAAATGACCAGAGATGTGACTATTCTTTCCTGTCTCTACTCCACATGGCTTCATACACATACAACTGAAAGACCAGAGGAGTGACTTGTCCTCCTTTTCTATGCTCCTACATGGCTCCATACACATACAACTGAAAGACCAGGGGAGTGACTTGGCCTCCTCTCTATTCTCATGCGTGGCTCCATACACATACAACTGAAAGACCAGAGGAGTGACTTGTCCTCTCTATGCTCTGCATGGCTCCATACACATACAACTGAAAGACCAGGGGAGTGACTTGGCCTCCTTTCTATTCTCCTGCATGGCTCCATACACATGCAACTGAAAGACCAGAATAGTGACTTGTCCTCTCTATGCTCTGCATGGCTCCATACACATACAATTGAAAGACCGGAGGAGTGACTTTTCCTCTCTATGCTCTGCATGGCTCCATACACATGCAACTGAGAGACCAGGAGAGTGACTTGGCCTTCTCTCTATTCTCCTGCATAGCTCCATACACATACAACTGAAAGACCAGGAGAGTGACTTGGCCTCCTCTCTATGCTCTGCATGGCTCCATACACATACAACTGAAGGACCAGAAGAGTGACTCATCCTGTCTATGCTCTGCATGGCTCCATACACATACAACTGAAAGACCAGAATAGTGACTTGTCCTCTCTATGCTCTGCATGGCTCCATACACATACAACTGAAAGACCAGAAGAGTAACTTGGCTTCCTCTCTATGCTCCTACATGGCTCCATACACATACAACTGAAAGACCAGAGGAGTGACTCGTCCTCTCTATGCTCTGCATGGCTCCATACACATACAACTGAAAGACCAGAGGAGTGACTTGGCCTCCTCTCTATGCTCCTACATGGCTCCATACACATACAACTGAAAGACCAGAGGAGTGACTCATCCTCTCTATGCTCTGCATGGCTCCATACACATACAACTGAAAGACCAGAAGAGTGACTTGGCCTCCTCTCTATGCTCCTACATGGCTCCATACACATACAACTGAAAGACCAGAGGAGTGACTTGTCCTCTCTATGCTCTGCATGGCTCTATACACATACAACTGAAAGACCAGGGGAGTGACTTGGCCTTCTTTCTATTCTCCTGCATGGCTCCATACACATACAACTGAAAGACCAGAAGAGTGACTTGTCCTCTCTATGCTCTGCATGGCTCCATACACATACAACTGAAAGACCAGAATAGTGACTTGTCCTCTCTATACTCTACATGGCTCCATATACATACAACTGAAAGACCAGAGGAGTGACTTGTCCTCTCTATGCTCTGCATGGCTCCATACACATACAACTGAAAGACCAGAATAGTGACTTGTCCTCTCTATGCTCTGCATGGCTCCATACACATACAACTGAAAGACCAGAATAGTGACTTGTCTTCTCTATGCTCTACATGGCTCCATACACATACAACTGAAAGACCAGAGGAGTGAATTTTCCTCCTTTCTATGCTCTACATGTTTGCATACAGGCTTTCAATTATAGAGAGACAGTCTGAAAACAAGCTCTTCTCCTTACTCTGACATCTGTGTCATGAATGCTTGATTATTTGTAAAAAAAAATATATAGCTATATAACATCATTGTAAAAAAGGCTTACACCTAATAATGGTTTAAAATGTAGATCTTCCCCAAAAACAGTGTGCAAAATAAAGTAACTAAAAAAAATTAGAACTTCTATTTAACAAGCATGATTTCTGTAAAGCTCCGGGTAAATATGTGTATAGTGTAGCCTGGAGAACTTGTTGCCAACTTCGTCAATTTTGTGCAAAGGCCATCTGTTTAATTCAGCCTGTTAGCTCCTATTGTGGACGGGGCTTATTGTATACATGCTCCACCAGTCTGCATATAGAAACAGTTGCAAGCAGATTGTGCCTGCCAGCGTGCGGACTGCGTTTATGCAGCTGCCTGTAGAGGTGATTGGCAGGATAAGCTGCACCCTGGATGGCTGTCTGTGCTGGGTAGATGCACCAGAAGGGAAGCCCAAATGTCTCCTTTATTGAAAAAGGGAACGTTTCTACCTCTGCACTGATGTATACTGTAGAGGAGGTCTGCTCTTGATTTATTGATTCAAGCAATATTAGACTACTACAAAGCAGAGGTTGCTTGCTTCGTCATCCTCGATTCTGGCGTGAGCTCTGCATAGTTTGCTGAACTTTTATTTAACTTGCTGAAATGATATCACCGGCAGCAGAGTGGACATTCTGTCAGCGCGGAATCTTATCAGAGGGCAGCTTGCAAATATCCCCTGGAAGTGATGGAGATCTGCTGGGCTTGTCCTTTTGTGAACATATTTTTTACATAAAGGAAATTCAACTTTTCCTGCTTACTCTGTTATACATTTCTATATGTGGTTTCATTTCTTTTTAACATTTTAACACGATCTGCACCTACATCTTTATTGTTTAAATAACTTTATTGAGCAGTGTTTTCCTGGGAAAGCATGTTTTTTGCGGTATTGTATTATAACTGTAGCAACCGAGAATAATGGTATGGGAAGTAAATGTACACATTGTGTTTAGCAATGGTTCAGATTTTTAAAGAGGAGCTGTGGAAGCTGTGTCCCCTATTACTGACCTACAATTCCTTGTTCTACGCCGTGTCTATTTGTGAAGGTAACCATCTTGGTAGAGGCAGAATGTTTTTACACCTTGTGTTAGAGCAGCCTCCCTGATAACTGGTGGGGTAATGCTCAAGAAACAGCATAAATTACAAATCCACAGAAATCATTAAATAGAAGCAGGAGATCATTGATATGCAGATATTCAGGTACAGCTTGCTATCCAGCAAGGAGAACAGTGAGCAGCACAGTAGTGACATTTCCAAATCTCAAGGCAACAGTGCCTTGGAACATACAATGCAGATACACAGATATGAAGGTGTAGGCATAGAAGTGCCTCGGCATGGAAAGTACACTGCTATTTAGAAGGAGAGAAGAAAAAAAAAAGTCAATCTTTCACTGTACTGCTTAGACCCAATTGACATTTCTAGATTTTCCCTATAAGATGGCAATGTGAGGACTATGTGACCAACACACCAAAGATCTCCAGAAAGGGTCCAAAGCTTTATTCAGTGAGCCTCTGAAACATCACTTTTGTAACTATGATGTGATTACTGAATGAAGCTTTGGACCCTTTCTGGAGGTCCTTGGTGAGCTGGTGACATACTTCTCACTTTAGATGACTTTGGTTTCCAGCCGTTGGTCACTGCAGCACCCACTTACATTTCAGCCAACTTTCAGGAACTTGTGTGTTTGGAATGTTGCACTTGGACTATAAGGCTTCATGTACATGAGCAGCTCTTAAATCGAGTTTAGGAGCTTTTGGCTTTTTTTTGCCAAGCTCCTAAACTCAACTCATGTACACATAGGCTTTTAGCAGAGTTTAGGAGCTGCTGCGTTTAGGTGAGGTTAAACCTCTCTCCCCTGTATTCGTAAGAATCGTGTTCAGGATAGCGATCTCACTCCTGTGATGGTGAAGGTGAACAGTAGTAGCTGGGCCTTCCCTTAGCAATGACTTAGCAACATCCTGAGAGTTTTCCAGTCAGGCTTCATGAGATACGTAAGTGGCCTACAGCTATAGCAAGGGCATTATTCAACATTAATCAGCGCTGCACAGTTTGTTTTTATCTACAGACACCCCTTATCTGCATAAGGCAGTTTTTTGGTAAAGATGAACTGACACTTTAAAAAAAGTGTGTGTGTGTGTATGTGTATATATATATATATATATATATATATATATATATATATATATATATATATATATTAATATAATATAATATATACACACACTGATCAGCCAAACCTTTAAGACTGCATTCACATTGCAGAGTTTTTTAACTGCTTCTGTGTTTTAAAAAAGAAGGAAGAAAAGCTAATGCAAAATGCATCCCTATGTATGTTTTCACACTGGGGTGTTGCGCTTCCGTTGCGGTGTAAAAAAACCCCTGCTTGCAGCATATTTGGAGCACGTTTGTTCAGTTAAAAAAAAAAAAAACTGCACCAAAACCGCCTCTTCCCATTGAAATCAATAGAAAACGCCTCAAAAATGCACCCGAGAAGAAGCTGTTTAAGTCTCATGTCCTTTAAAAAAAACCACACCGAAAGCATGGTAAAATTGCATATACGTTTTTGCCACAGATCCGTGTGAAAGTAGCCTAAGATCAGTAACCGCTTAAGGGTTCTTTCACATGGGCATTATGTTTTTTTTCTTCAGTTCAGTCATGTTTTTTCAAAGAAAAATGGATGAATTTACATCCCTTTTTTTTAATCCATTATTTTAATCCGTTTACATCTGTTGAAATCCGCTTTTAGTCCGTTCCGGTGTATTTTTGCGGAAGAAAAATAGGGGTTTCTTCCATTAAAAAAAACTATGTTAACGGATGCGGACATTAACGGATGTATAAAGATGTTCATCCGTTTACATCCGCAAGTCCATAGAAATACATGGGTGTCCGTTTTTCATCCGCAAAGGGACAGATGAAAAACGTGCATACGGAACGCCCGTGTGAAAGAGCTCTAAGTGAATAACATTGATTATCTCAGTACAATTGCATCTGAAAGTGGGTGGGATATATTGGGCAGCAAGTAAACATGTCCTAGAAGTTGTTGAAAGCCTAAAAAATGGGCATCACCATTTGTATAGCCGCAGACCAGTCTGGGTGCCCCATACTGACTCATGTCCACAGCCAGAAGTGCCTACAATGGGCACGTGGAGCATCAGATATGGATCAACCGAGCAGTGGAAGAAAGTGGCCTGGTCTGATGAATCAAGTTTTCTTTTACATCATGTGGATGGTCAGGTGTGTGTGCATTACTTATCTAGAGAAGAGATGTCACTAGGATGCAGTATGGGAAGAAGGCAAGCCAGTGGAGGCAGTGTGATGCTTTGGGCAATGATCTGCTTTGAAACCTTGGATCCTGCCATTCTTATGAATGTTACTGGGCACGTACTACCTACCTAAACATTTGTTGCTGGCCAAGTACACTTCTTCCTGAAAACCATATGCCCTGATGGCAGTGGACTCTTTCAGCAGAATAATGCTCCCTTACACACTGCAAAATTTGTTCAGGAATGGTTTGAGGAACACGAGTTTGAGGTTTTTACTTGACCTCCAAATTCTCTAGATCACAATCCAATTAAGCATCTGTAGGAAGTGTTGGAAAAACAGGTCCAATCCATGGAGGCCACACCTCACAACTTACAGGACCTCTGCTATGGATGGCTTGGTGCCAGATACCACAGGTCTAGTGGAGCCCATGCCTTGACGGGTCAGGGATGTTTTGGTGGCAAAAGATGGAGCTACACTACAAAAAATGTTTCTTTCAGGTATACTATGATATGATTATCAAACAAATAAACATGCCACAGACTTGGTCAGCTCAGAATGAGTCTACAAATGCCTAAATAGAGGTCATCTTCATGCAAATCCACAATGATCAATAGATCTAGGTCTATAAGAAGCTGAAATAGAAGTGTATGTTTAGAGAGCACATATTTTTAGTTATAGTTTCTGTATTTTGAGTATTTTCTTTCCTATTTTTTTTACCAGCTGGCAGTTCCATAATTCCTTTTGTATTCATTGCAGAGATTTGCATATTAGCTTCTGGATGCAGGATAGGTAAACCACTATGGCGACTCTTCCTGGCTGCTTTGTATCTATGGTTAATGTGATCCTAGAGCTTCCAGGGATCCAGAATGGAAGGTTGAAGAGTGTCCATGTGAAAATCTTCATGGCTCTTGTATGGTGGAAGTGATTGACACTGACCATTACACTGCGAGGGGGGTGGTGGGCTCATTCACAGGCCCTGCATTCTTTCACACACATACTTTGTTCTCTGCCTTTTCACATGTGCCATGCTCCAAGATCTGAATTCAAGTGAGCTAGCCATTCACCTGCTGAATATTATAATTTAATCCCTTCACCAAGGGGCCCTCAGTTTGTTTGCACACTGGAGGGAAACTGACTGTGAACTTTTTTCCCGTCTCATGAAAATGTAATTTATTGCAGTTCAGAAGCTGAAGAAGTAAATTATTTTTATGAAAGTCAGCTTCCTTTTGTTTTTCAAGTCTATAGTGTAAATATTAGATATGCATGAACAGCTGACATTGTTTTCAGAATGGAAATATCGGGAAGGAGAGCAATCACACTGTAGGACTCGTAATTGTCTAAAAGGAAGCTGTCTTCTGCTAGAATGTCCGATGACAAGCCAGTTGTCTTTTTCTGAACAGTGAAACTTGTTGCTACAAGGAACATGCTTTACCTTTGGACACAACAGTTGTATTTTTCTGACCTTTTTCTGAGCATCCTTCTTGCCTGGCTTTCTCTGGGTTTAATACTTCAAGTCACTAATCCAGTATGTAAATGCAGGAAATCAATCCAGTACTCCTTATCTGTATAGTATGTAGAGTTGTTCCAAGGTCAGTGACTCAAAGTCTAAAAATAAAAACCTTTGGATGAGTGTGACAGCCAGACAAATAGCATTTTCAGGAGGGGTTAGCAATCCCAGAGTACATAACTCCCTAAGAACAGGTGTCTATAAAAAAGGTGAGACGTGTTACTCTGCTAGGCTACAAGGATCTGGAAGAGCGTATGCCTGATTTGGGAATAGTTTGTAGGGAAGAATGAGGGAGATAAACTCTAAATAAACCCTAAATGCACCCACATAAAAAAATAAGTTCATTTATTACATTATTGCAACTGCAATCAGTGCTTCACAGGGGCAGTGCACAGGCTCCTGCAGACTCTTCTTCTAGCCTCAGGTCTCTACAGACCTACCGGTATGGGGTTGGAGGAAGTCAACAATGTTGAGTAGGAAATAGATGCACCTCATTTCCCATGGCATGGCTGAAGATTTGTCCTGTTTTGTAAATGTCAGGCTTAAGAATCCATCTTTAATGCAACCTAGAGCTATAGCCAATACCTCCAGATCCAATGTGGATGGATGATGTTTAACGTAGAACTATAGGCAAAACATTTTTTAAATTTTGTATAGTGTAAGGCAGCCTTTTTCAGCCAGGGTGCCTTGAGATTTCTTCAGGGGTGCCTGGGCAAAATGTCTAAAGATTGTCCAAAACTTGTATACAAGCCAGCGGGTGGAAAAAGCCTTTTAGTTGCACAAAGCCACAGGTTTTTTTTGTGCACCATTGCGACCTCCTAGCCACCGGCGTCCTGAAAACCAGTGAAATCAGTTGATAAGGAAGATGTTGGTTTCCTTGTTTAACCCTCCCCTGCCCCTCTCCATCCATACTAGGGTTATGCTCAGTTATGGAGAAAAACTGAGGGAGAAGAGAGACACTGAAATACTACTCAATACCAGTGTGCAAAAGTGTATTTGCTTTGGAAGAATAAATCACCTCTAACATTCGGTGTCCTACATATGTGGATGTTGCTGCATTTATACAAAACTATTAGAATGGGGTGCCTCAAGACTGTCCATAATTTTAAAGGGTGTCTTGATTTAAAAAAAAAGGTTGAGAAGCACTGGAGTAAAGGAAGGTTATAACCCATCAGTTTATTTTCTGCCATCTGTGTCCCATTGGAGATATTTACCTTAAATTCCGGTCTAATATCAAAACAGGGAGTGAGAGGAAATTAGGGAATCCTTGGGGACCCCCAAGTCACCAGAAATAGTGTCCCCATTGGAAAGGTTCCCCTCTTACTATTCTAGGGACAACCAAAATTTTTTTTTTTTACTTTCACTGTCACTGATAATGGTAAACAGGACATAGACAGCAATACAAACCTAATAGGTGTTCTAATTCATCTCCACTCTATCCAAACTAAAAAAAAGTTTTGTGTTTAGACAGGGCTCAAAATTTCAAGCCCTGAGCTACTAACTAGGACTTAAGAGTTACTCGCCACCAGTTGCCCCACCCAACCCCTACCCTGCTCCGCCCTTAATTCCACCCCTAAACACATACTCATAAATTATCTCATGAAATGGCACTGTTAAATGTTTTATGTGGGTGGGTAGAAGGAAGGAGTGGGAGGGGGGGAAAGAAGGGAGGGGTGGAAGGAAGGAAGAAAGAGAGAGGTGGGTGGGTGGAAGGAAGGGAGGGAGGGGTGGAAGTATGGAAGGGAGGGGTGGAAGTGTGCTCAGTCAGATGCATCAGAGCTGTTGGCTGCTCTGTGTTTAATTTCCCGCCCACACATCCTCTGAAGCTGCACAGACTGGAGTGTGGGTGGGCACAGGGGGAGTTAGAGCAGATCCAGCCTTTCTCCCCTCTTCTCCTATTGGTGCGGAGGATGGGGGAGGGGCTGGGCACTGATGTGCACAAAGGGGGGGGGGGGCAGAAAGAAAACGGAACGATTGGGGATGATCAGTGGGGCAGTGACAAGCAGCGATCTCCTGTATGTCTTTCAATGAAGCAGCTGAAAGCCACATCTCCTCTCCCTCCTGTGGCTTCCTGCTGCTTCATTGAAAGCCATACAGGGAACACTGCTTGTCACTGCCCCACTCCCCTAGTCCCAGCGCTGCTCACCCCCACCTTATTTCCTCTCGCCCAGTGCGAGCGGGCGAGTGTAAATTTTGAGGGTTGCCTTTAGAAATACTTTAGGTGTAGCTAACACAAAAAACATGAATCTATATGTTCAGGGGTGGAAATGGCCAAGACTGGACCATACATGACTTTCTCTAGTTTAGCCCACATGGCAACATAGATCAGTGTTTCTTAACCTCTTTTTCAGTCAAGTCATCCTTTAAAATTAGGGACAGCCTCAAGGCACCCTTTAAAATTCTGCACAATCTCAAGGCACCCCATTCTAAAATGTAAAAAAACTTTTCTACACCCATCCAGTACACCCAACGGTAGAGGTAATTTTATTCTTCCAAAGCAAATACACCTTTGCATACTGGTGCTGACTAGTATTCCAGTGTCTCTGCTTCTTTCCCTCACTTTGCTAATGTGACTTCAGTGCTGATGGAGAGGGGCAAACATGGACGATGTGCATGCACCCCATGTCCTCCTTATCACCTGATGATGTCATTGGTTGTTAGGATGCCAGCAGCTAGAAGGTCGTAAAAGTGCACAATGAAAACCTGTGGCTTTGTGTACTAAAAGGCAGGATCCACTTGCTGGCTTGTATACAATTTTTGGGCATTTTGCCAAGGCACCCCTGAAGAGGCATGAAGGCACACTAGGGTGCCTGGGCACCCTGGTTGAGAGAGGCTGACATAGATGGTGATATCTTCACTGTCCCTCCACTAATATTTATTTATTTCAGGTACTTCTATAGCACCGTCAATTTACGCAGCGCTTTTCATATATATATATTGCTTGTACATTCACATCAGTCCCTAACCCTCAAGGAGTGTTAATTTTCCACATGGCTCAGTTGATTTTTGAATTAACTTTTATCAAACTGGGTGGTGCCAGCAGGACCATCCATGGCTCAAATTTCAGATGATCTGGCAGGAATTTGCTGCAGTGCAAGTAAATCTAAGGTGTTTAGCATGCCATTATCATACACATGTGCAAAACTATTAGGTCTGTTTCACATGGGCTTCAGCTTGTACAAGAGCAGTGTGAACAATGCCTTTGACAAAGCATTTGCAGAGCTTTTGAAGCTTTTAAAGTACCATTCAACTCCAGTTTGTAAAATGTGGAACACAGGTGGAAGTGTTGATTTGTCATTTTAAGCAAGCTTCTAGCAGACTTTAGCAGGCTTTCAACAAGCTTCAAGAAGCCTGCTAGCAGCTTGTTTAAAGTGGCAATTGGCACTCCCATTACAGTCTGTGTTCAGCATTTACAAACTTGAGTTTAAAGTGATAGGTAAGGTAATTTTTTTATGTTTTACCAACAGGTAATCCTTTAAGGCGGCTTATCTGTAGGTACAGGGTGCAGCAACATAACTGCCTTTTTTCAAAAAGCAATAAAACCCATTTTATGAATCAGAATTGTTTTTTTTTGTCTTTAATAATGTAGGTACATATCTAAAGCTCTGTTTTACACAGTTTTGAAAATCATATCAGGTAGGTGACGCCCCCCATTGTCCATACACTGAATAAGCCGATTTCTGGCGTTTTTCATGACCCTTACCAGCATAGCAGCGGGTATGTTGGCAATTTCTGCGCGGATGTTGGCCTTCAGGTCTTGTAGGGTCCTTGGACGGTTTACATAAACGCTGGATTTCAAAAAACCCCACAAAAAAAAGTCGCAAGGGGCCAAATCGGGGGAGCGGGCTGGCCACTCCAAATCGCCCCTTATTGAGATGAGGCGCTCCCTTAAAACAGCCATTGATGCTCTTGAAGTGTGAGCCGTTGCTCCATCCTGTTGGAACCAAATGTCCCCTAAGTCCAATTCATCAAGTCGTGGAAAAACAAATAGCGCATGTTCTGTTTGTTGACGCATCCAGTCAAGTGAAAATGGGCTTCATCACTGTAAAAAACAATTGCGTCCTCAGGGACGTTTTCAAGTACTGCCTCACATGCGTTCCTCCGAGAATTGAAGTCGCGTTCAGAGAGTTCCTGCACAATCGCAAACTTGTATGGATGGTAATGAAGGTCATCGTGAAGAATTCGCCTCACTGAACGATCCGAAAGTCCAAGGGCAGGCGCATGTTTGCGCGCAGAACGCTGCGGGGATCTCAAGATTGAAGCTCTCACTGCTTCAATGTTCTCAGGTGATCTGATGGGTTGAGGGACTCCAGCTCTTCGTTTTGTCGTACTCGCGGTTTGTCTTAACGTAGTGACTCATGTAACAATTGATTTCCGGTCCGGGACACGGCCCAATGGGGCTACATTGAAGCGATGTTGGAAGATGCGTTGGGTTGCGATCACAGAAAATCCGTTCGAAAAGTAGGCCTCTACGGCAAATGCACGCTGCTCACTGTTCCAACGCATGATGATGACTGACCTGGAAGAGAACAAAAACTTTAGAACTACGCCTGTCGTCTGAGACCACTCCCGCCCCGCTATGGCCGCTACAGCCTGAATGGCACGCATTTCAAAAAAGGAAGTTATGTTGCCGCACCCTGTACTATAAATATCTCCTAAACATGCACTGTTTAGGTGATATTTACTTTAGCGGCACCAGTGATGTCACTGACGCATTCATACTGTGCTCTCAATGGCCAGTGTGACTTCCATTGAGAGAGCCATGCTGCAGCCCATTCAAATGAATGGGCTGCAAAATCGCATCGCACAGGAATACAGGAGCATAGCACAGGAATGGTGTGAACTGGCCCTTAAATACAAGAATGATAGCTTGAGACTTGCATGGCCTTCCTAATAGTATACACCTACTGAGCCCACAGTAATGCATATATCCCCTGTTATATACCATTTCAATGGTTCATTACACCAGTGGGTGCACATTGCACACAAACGTTGCAGTGCAAGCACACTGCATCATGGTGTTAAAACTCATTACAGTGCTTTCTTTATATACATTTTGTTTCTCTTTATGCAGGGAAGTGCCTTGCCATGTATTTATAGCATGTCAGAAATTGCCTTGATCTATGCTTTGGGACTGTGTTGGACAATGCTGTCCAATGCACCCCAGAGTCCTTATGCCAGTATTTCCAGTCGATGCTGCAATATTGCCTATTTCATGGAAGAATAATTAAACTATGGAAGTAACTAAAAGCCTTAAGTGTTAGTAACACAAAGTACTATTTAAACTATATTACTAGAAAATATTTGCCATCATTAATAATTAAATATTGGCCTAAAGTTTGTTTCTGTGTGTTGTCGGCAGGATTGTTGTTGCGGGTAGAGAAATTGCACAAGCAACATGATCTTTGACATAATTGCAAAACCAAATGCATAAAAATTAATATGATGAACCAAAAACCATGAAGTCCACAGGTCAGCCTTTCTCGACCACCTTTTTTTTTTTTTTTTTTTTTTTTTTTCCATGGAAGATCACTTAAATAAGTCTCAGGGCACCCCTGCTAAAAATGACTCTATGTACTGCTAACTGTACAGTAGCATGAGAGTATTTAGAGAATTATACAGAGCTTTTTACAACAGGCCCTTGCTGTATAATAATAATATGAAATGAGGGCAGCACAGCGGCTAAATGGTTAGCACTTCCGCCTGGCAGTACTAGGTCGTTGGTTCGTATCCCAGCCACGGCACCACCTGCCTGGAGTTTGCATGTTCTCCCTGTGCCTGCGTGGGTTTCCTCTGGGTACTCCGGTTTCCTCCCACACTCCAAAGACATGCCGGTAGGTTAATTGGCTCCTGTCTAAATTATCCCTAGTATGTGTATGTATGAATGTGAGTTAGGGACCTTAGATTGTACACCCCTTGAGGGTTAGGGACTGATGTGAATGTACAATATATACAGTCAGGTCCATAAATATTGGGACATCGACACAATTCTAACATTTTTGGCTCTATACACCACCACAATGGATTTGAAATGAAACTAACAAGATGTGCTTTAACTGCAGACAGTCAGCTTTAATTTGAGGGTATTTACATCCAAATCAGGTGAACGGTGTAGGAATTACAACAGTTTGCATATGTGCCTCCCACTTGTTAAGGGACCAAAAGTAATGGGACAGAATAACAATCATAAATCAAACTTTCACTTTTTAATACTTGTTTGCAAATCCTTTGCAGTCAATTACAGCCTGAAGTCTGGAACGCATAGACATCACCAGACACTGGGTTTCATCCCTGGTGATGCTCTGCCAGGCCTCTACTGCAACTGTCTTCAGTTCCTGCTTGTTCTTGGGGCATTTTCCCTTCAGTTTTGTCTTCAGCAAGTGAAATGCATGCTCAATCGGATTCAGGCCAGGTGATTGACTTGGCCATTTCATAACATTCCACTTCTTTCCCTTAAAAAACTCTTTGGTTGCTTTTGCAGTATGCTTTGGGTCATTGTCCATCTGCACTGTGAAGCGGCGTCCAATGAGTTCTGAAGCATTTGGCTGAATATGAGCAGATAATATTGCCCGAAACACTTCAGAATTCATCCGGCTGCTTTTGTCAGCAGTCACATCATCAATAAATACAAGAGAACCAGTTCCATTGGCAGCCATACATGCCCACGCCATGACACTACCACCACCATGCTTCACTGATGAGGTGGTATGCTTAGGATCATGAGCAGTTCCTTTCCTTCTCCATATTCTTCTCTTCCCATCACTCTGGTACAAGTTGATCTTGGTCTCATCTGTCCATAGGATGTTGTTCCAGAACTGTGAAGGCTTTTTTTAGATGTCGTTTGGCAAACTCTAATCTGGCCTTCCGGTTTTTGAGGCTCACCAATGGTTTCCATCTTGTGGTGAACCCTCTGTATTCACTCTGGTGAAGTCTTCTCTTGATTGTTGACTTTGACACACATACACCTACCTCCTGGAGAGTGTTCTTGATCTGGCCAACTGTTGTGAAGGGTGTTTTCTTCACCAGGGAAAAAATTCTTCGGTCATCCACCACAGTTGTTTTCCGTGGTCTTCCGGGTCTTTTGGTGTTGCTGAGCTCACCGGTGCGTTCCTTCTTTTTAAGAATGTTCCAAACAGTTGTTTTGGCCACGCCTAATGTTTTTGCTATCTCTCTGATGGGTTTGTTTTGTTTTTTCAGCCTAATGATGGCTTACTTCACTGATAGTGACAGCTCTTTGGATCTTATCTTGAGACTTGACAGCAACAGATTCCAAATGCAAATAGCACTCTTGAAATGAACTCTGGACCTTTTATCTTCTCATTGTAATTGGGATAATGAGGGAATAACACACACCTGGCCATGGAACAGCTGAGAAGCCAATAGTCCCATTACTTTTGGCCCCGTAACAAGTGGGTGGCACATATGCAAACTGTTGTAATTCCTACACCGTTCACCTGATTTGGATGTAAATACCCTCAAATTAAAGCTGACAGTCTGCAGTTAAAGCACATCTTGTTCATTTCATTTCAAATCCATTGTGGTGTTGTATAGAGCCAAAAATGTTAGAATTGTGTCGATGTCCCAATATTTATGGACCTGACTGTATATATGTGTAAAGCGCTACGTAAATTGACAGCGCTATATAAGTAACTGAAATAAATAATAAATAATTACTTATTATGACCTTAAACGAAAGACACTGAAAATTGTAGTATCCCTTTACACTGAAGGTCAGTGAGGCACCCTTACATTATGTCATTGAAACTTATATTGGTGGTTGTTGTAAGCAGGAGAAGAATCTGCCACTGCCAAAGGAACTACTGGGGGAACCCTGGATGGGGAAAACATGTCATAGTTGAATGGAGGCGATACACAGATCTGCACATTCTGGTTACAGAACAGCAGGTGTGAGGTTTCACCTTCACGTCCGGCAACCCATCAGAGACTTTTTTTTTTTATACCATTGACTTGCTGCAATATTTATGATTAGCACATTAGCCATTAGTGAAGGCAACTGCAAGACCTGCAATATGCCAGCAGACCCACCTACATATTCAAATAGGACAAATGGCAGAGCTCTGCTTCTCTTGTATTTTTCACTTCACTGCATCAAAATGAAGCACGCTTTGTGTCAAGACCATTATGGATGTCCAGAAGGACTATTTTTTGAAAATTAAACTTAAAGTAGCAGGCAAATAAAAACCTGAATCTTTTCCCACCCCCATTCTAAGCCTAGTCTATCTACCATGTAAAAAGAGATTTCTATGCTTACCTGTTCTGAAGCCGCTCTGGTCCGGTCACACGATCTCTCCAGTGGCTGGCTTCAATGGCTGCAGAGCCTGTGCAGTGACATCACCCATAGGCTTACAATGGGGCATCCATTGTTGGCTGTCTCTCCTCTATACTGAAACGTGACCAGAGCGACTTCAGAATGGGTAAGTATAGACATCTTTTCTTTTACAGGGTAGATAGAATAGGCTTAGAATAGGGGTGGGAGTAGATTGAAGTTTAGTTGGCTTTTGACTTTCCTTCCACTTATTTTCAACTCAAATTAGAGGAGTATTCCTATACATGAGACAAATTTCAAAACTAACTGAAAATCTAAGTGTAAGTAAATAACTACCTCAGACATTAACTCCAAGAATTAAAAAAAAAAAATTCCTTTGCATTGGAGCCCCCTGTCCTGCAAAGGGTTAAACGCTGCAGAGGCTAAAGCTGGCCATAGACAGAGCAATTTTCTTTCCTGCAACTGTGGATTGCAGATAAGAAAATCGCTCGATTTCCCCATCAACACAGTCGTTGATCGGGGAATCCCTCCAGCAGAACCATCGTGGCTATAATAGCTGGTAGCAATAATCCCATGTAAAATACATGATCCAAATCTCGGCCAGGTCAGCAGGGACTGTCTGTCGCCAGCTTAAGGAGTACATTGTAATACTTGCCTTATTTCTCCCTTTGCCACTCTTCTCTGCTCCTGTCTGTGGCTGGTCTCCCTCTGTATTTACGTACAATGCTGGGCTGTTGGCCCTACATTGTACTTGATTACATTATTGTGCAACTGTGTGGCCTGGAGCACCTTATAGATAAGGCTTCGGGGGACCAAGCACAGCTCTGTTCACATTCTAGCACAGCACCTGCATGGCGGTATGATGCCGAGGGACAGTGCAACTCTAGATCGTGGGGGAGCGTTGCCTGCTTGGAAAGGAGAGGATCAGGTAAGCAAAACTGTTTCTCTTCTGGCCCTACACCAGTAGAATTTTGTTTGAAAATTTACATTTCTAGGTTTAAATTTTCTAACATTTAGCAGGTTTATAACAGTGTTGATTTTCAGCCGTAGTGATGACAAAATTGAAAGCAGCAGGGTGGAACAGTTTTCTTTAACAATCAAAATTTTAACCATTATTGCAGATTTCAATCGGAAAAAATGGACATACTGTATTTATAATGAAACCTGTTTAATACGCCTGGGATTCCATTCATATAGCAGGTCTGGGTGAATTTGTAAGGGCTACTGATGAAAATGAGTTGACTCGATGATGGCAAGAAAAGAATGTTCTAATGATTTGATTTTCTACGAAGGTATCTAATAATGAATGGCCAGCTTTATGGTCACTGGGTTTGGGAAGGAAAAGTTATAGTGTATTTGCTGGCTGGATGGTGTATTTTTTTGTTTGTTTTTTTTAAACAGATTTCTCTAGATAACCTTTTAATTCCAATTTTGAGAGCTTCTATCTATATCATGTTGGCCGAATATATGCCTATATTTGTGACAGTGCCATTTTTGCCGCTGTGTTTTTAAGCTTCAGATTAGCTGGGAGAATAGTTCTTCCTTTGCATCAGTTTCCGATGTGAAATACACCAGTTATAAAGGATCAGCTCTGTGCCCCGGTAAACAGTACAGTTATTGGCTAAATTGGATTGATATGTGGACATCAGGACATTATTGGAGAATATACTGCGGGTCAGCAGAGGGACACAGACACTTGATGGAGTCTTGTTTCAGTACATAAATGCATGCAGGCCTGCAATGTCCTATCTCTACTTTTTTATTGCGATCCTTAAAGTACATATTATTTAACCACTTCAGCCCCTGCACCTCTGTGCTACTTATTGACCAGCATTTTTTTTTTTTAATTTCAGCAAAGGGCCTACTAACTCAGAAGTCATTTGTCATTACCTATGATACCAAAGTAATACATATTATAAGCTCATTTCACAATGCTTGATTACAAGGATAAGAATCTTTATTTTAGCCATGTGATGGTGATTTTTAGGTTCAGCAAACAATCTTTTTGCAAATAAGGTTCCTTAATCCTGGTGTGGTGTTAATTGAACCGACTGAATTTTTGCGTCCAAAAAGGCTTTCTTTAGGTAATATTGCACCAAACCACTGTGTCAACGCCCAGCATTCACAGTGAAGTCTGCAGTTTTCCATGTAGGGGGTGATACTGGGCATCGCTTGGCCAAGAAGATTGAGGACATTTTTGGTTGAAAAGGGGGACCGCTCTGAATTGAAGGTGAGTATATCGTGCTTCTATTTAATTAAATTAATTAATTTATTTTTTTTTTAATAACACCACCTGAGCTTTAATTATATTTTTACATAGTTATATTGGTACAGCTTGGACCAATGTAACTGTATACTAGCCATATAACTGTATATACCATACCCTGGAAGTTGGAAATCACTAATACATAAAGCACACAAATGAGGTGAGGCTGTGTGTACAGCAGTGAGGTGTGGTATATATTTTTACCAGGGGGCCACCACCCTAAAAAAGAGAGTTTGCGATCCATTTACTTTTTTTATTATATGTCGTTTGTTTTTATATCTTGTTTAAATAAAAATCGTAATTATGTTTTTTATATAATTATATCTGTATTATTTATTTTTTATATACATATACCACTAAGTCACCCTTGAAATCCCTTTTCTTTTGTTGCTTTCAAATTGCTGAAATACCAATTCCAAAAAAGTTGAGAAGCTGTGTAAAATCTACATAAAAATAGAATGCAATGATGTGCAAATCTCATAAACCATATTTTATTCACAATAGAAAATAGAAAACATATCAATGTACCATTTTTAACCACTTTCTTACCGGACAAATTCTGACATTTCTCTCCTACATGTAAAAATCAGCATTTTTTGCTAGAAAATTACTTAGAACCTCTAAGCATTATATATATTTTTATAAGCAGAGGCCCAATAGAAAAAATGGTGGGTGTTGCAGTTTTTTGAAGTCACATGGTATTTGTACAGCTGTTTTTCAAACTTTTTTTTTCTTTAAATAAAGTGAAATAGATACCTAAAATGACACACTTTAAAATTACGTTCGCTTGTGGATTGGCGACAAACAACGGTATTTAAAAATATAAATAGGCAAAGCTTTAAAATCCTTTTACAGGTTACCTGTTTAGTGTTACACAGAAGGTCTGTGGCTACAATGACGGCTCTTTCTATAACGTTTTCAGCGATACCTTATATGTGTGGCGCAAACACAGTTTACATGTGAGTGTATGACTTCTGTATAGTTAAGTTTTTAACTATTTGCCCTCCTGAGCATTTACCCCCCTTTCTGCCCAGGCCATTTTTTGTGTTACGGCTCTTACTTTAACTGACAATTACGGGGTCATGCAACACTGCATTCAAATGAAATTTACGTCCCTTTTTTCCCACAAATTGAGCTTTCTCTTGGTGGTATTTGATCACCTGTGTGGTTTTTATTTTTTGCACTATAAGAAAAAAAGGCCTACAATTATGAGAGCAAAAACAATATTTTTGACTTCTTGCTATTGAATACGTCCAGTAAAAAATTAAAAAAAAAAAAAAATTTCGTCATAAATTTAGGCCAAAATGTATTCTGCTGCAGTGCATCCAGAAAGTATTCACAGCGCTTAACTTTTGCCAAATTTTGTTATGTTACAGCCTTATTACAAAATGGATTAAATTCATTTTTTTCTTCAACATTCTACAAACAATACCCCATAATGACAACATGAAAGAAGTTTGTTTTGAAATCTTTGCAATTCATTAAAAATAAAAAACGAAAAAAAAAACACACGTACATGAGTATTCACAGCCTTTGCTCAATAATTTTTGAAGCACCTTTAGCACCAAGTACAGCCTCAAGTCATTTTGAGTATGATGCTACAAGCTTGGCACACCTATTTTTGGGAAATTTCTTCCATTCTTTTTTGCAGTACCTCTCAAGCTCCATCAGGTTGGATGGGGAGCGTCAGTGCACAGCCATTTTCAGATCTCTCCAGAGATGTTCAATCTGGTTCAAGTCTGGGCCACTCTAGGACATTCACAGAGTTGGCCCGTAGCCATTCCTTTGTTATGTGGGCTGAATGCTTAGGGTTGTTGTCCTGTTAAAAGATGAACCGTCGTCCCAGTCTAATGTCCAGAGCGCTCTGGACCAGGTTTTCATCAAGGATGTCTCTGTACATTTCTGAATTCATCTTTCCTTCGATCCTGACTAGTCTCCCAGTTCCTGCTGCTGAAAAACATCCCCACAGCATGGTGCTGCCACCACCATGTTTCACTGTAGGGATGGTATTGGCCAGGTGATATACATCTCTTTGCTAAAAAAAAATCCCAATACGTTTAAATTAATTGGTTTACGTGAAAGTTTTATAGCGTTTACAGATGGCGGTATAGATACTGGAATTTTATTTATTTACTTTTTAATAGTAATGGCAGCAATCAGCGACTTATAGTGGGACTGCGTCGGACATTCTGACACTGGGGGAAACTGACTTAGTGTCACTGACATCCCTAGTGACACCAATACAGTGATCAGTGCTAAAGAAAGGCACTGACACTGTACTAATGGCACTGGGCAGAAAGGGGTTAACATGAGGGGCGATCAAAGGGTTAACTGTGTGCAGGGAGTGTTTTACTAGGGAGCCGTGTCAGTGTGCTTCACTGTAAGCACACTGCTTTGGATGGCTGTGCTGTGCACAGCCATCCAAACCTGTGTGCTCGAGCGAACAGGGAGGAGATCCGTTAGTAAACAAAACAGTCTTCCTCCCCGTTGGAGATCCACGGTAATCACCGAGTGCCAGCGAGTAATCATCAGCCGGGACCCGGTGATTGACAGCCGAGGCCACAAATGGCGGCGCGGGTAGCAGTATCTCTGTTATAGGGTGGTTGGGAAGCGGTTAAAATGTTTATTTTATATAAAACTGTTTTTACACTGTCTCTTTACATTTTTTTATTCACTTTTATTATCACAAAGGATGAACAACATCCCTTGTGGTAGCATGGGCAGTGAAAGGTACTCTTTACTGAGACATCTGGGGTCTGTTAGATCCCAGATCTCTCCTCTGCCCTTAAAGCATCTGATCAAACCGAGATTGGTTTGATCAGATTCTTCCACAGGCCGGTAACGGACTGTTAACATTAGACTGAAAGCAGAAGTGAAATACTCGTCGCTTCCAGTTTCTTAGACAATAGAGATGATCAGGGATGTTCTGGTCCTCAGAGAACTCTTTGCATTCATTCATAAAATGCAAAGCATTCTCTGAATGGCGCTCGTGCTGAGCAACCGACCTCCTATGTTCACAGTACATCAGGCTGGCTGCTTAGCACAGGCCCCAGAAGGAAGTGGCGGTGGTAAGTATTGATGTCTACCTCGATGATTTCCAGCTTCCATTGGCATCAGCTACGTATGGTATTTACATAGTTATCCAGGTTCAAACTGAATCAATGTATATTTCATTTGTTCTCCATGGAAATACATACTTTTTTTGTGCAGCATATTTTCCTTCTGGCATGTGGCGATTCTGCTTTTAGGGACTGTTACAAACCCTTAGGGCCCTTTCATACTTTTCAGTTTTCGATGCACGTTTGGTGTTTAAAAAGCGGAACAAAAATGCATGAAAAATGATGTGCTGTGGATCACCGATCCACGGAAAGAGCCGAAGATGTCGGCTCAGTCATGTGATCAGCTGATCACATGTAAACAGGGAAATGCCGGTTATCGTCATTTCTTTCCCCACGAGCTGTCACACTGACAGCTCCTGAGGAGAGGAGAGCCGGTAATCGGCATTCCTCGGAGCGGATATGTACACAGATCATCAGAGCACTGATGATCTGTGTAGCCCCAGCAGTGCCACCTGTCAGTGTCCATCAGTGCCAGCTCTCAGTGCTCATCAACGCCACCTGTCAGTGCCCATCAGTGCCACATTTCAGTGCCCATCAGTGTCACATCAATGCCACATAGTGCCCATCTGAGCTGCCTTTCAGTGCCATTTATCAGTGCTGCCAGTCAGTGCTGCCTATCAGTGCCCGTCAGTGCCGCCTATCAGTGTGCGTCAGTGCCGCCTATCAGTGCAGCCTAACAGTGCCAGTCAGTGGCGCCTATCAGTGCCGCCTATCAGTGCCATATGTGAGGGATGCCTGTCAATGCCCATCAGTGCCACCTACCAGTGCCTCCTCATCAGTGCCACCTATCAGTTCAGCCTATCAGTGCCCATCATTGCAGCCTCATTAGCGCACATCAGTGCCACCTATCAGTATCCATCAGTGCAGCCTATCAGTGCCCATCACTACAGCCTCATTAGCGCACATCAGTGAAGGAGAAAAATCACTTATTTACAAAATTGTATAACAAAAACTAAGAAAACATTTTTTTTTTCAAAATTTTCAGTGGTTTTTGGTTTAAGAAAAAATAAAAAAACCCAGAGGTGATTAAATACCACCAAAATAAAGCTCTATCTGTCACAAAAAAAATGATAAAAATTTCATGTGGGTTCAGTGTTGCATGACCGCGCAATTGTCATTCAAAGTGCAACAGCGCTGAAAGCTGGAAATTGTCCGGGGCAGGAAGGGGGTATAAGTGTCCTGTAGGCTAGTGGTTAAAGGATAAGCTCTCCCTTTAATAAAAATAATAAATGTGCATATTTTTTGCAGGTAAAGAAAATGTGCATTTACATTTATTTAATTAATTTTTTTTTACACTAGGAGGCCTTGCCCTAAAATGATGTAAAAAGTACACCAAAAATGCACCTTCCCATTGAAATGAGTAGAAGACGCATTTTCTGAGTCACACATCCAAGTTTCACAGGTGACTGCTGGGAGTCAGGAATCCAGATTCTGCAGCAAAAACTCAATATGCTTTTTGCAAAATGCATATGGAGTTTTTAAAGCGGAGTTCCACCCAGAAGGGGAAGTTCCGCTTTAAAGACTGGTCCCCTGCTCCCCATTAAGGATTGGCACCATTGGGGAGCTGGTACCCAAAATTGACTTTCACTGTGATTGTCTGGGCGATCGGAAGCGGACGTTGTCCTCCACCCCTCCCTCCCCATAGTCGTCTGGTACATGTGACAGGTCCCAGAAGACTACGGGACCACTCAAGAAGCGCAGTGCTACTCGCGCATGCGCAGTGGGCAGCTGGCTGTGAGACTGCAAGCTGTCACAGCCGGGTGCCCACACTGAAGATTCCGGTGCCTGGCACACCAGACGGCTGGTGAAACGGGCTGCGGGGAGGACACCGCGGGATCGTGGGACAAGTGAGTGGCTGTTTTTTTGTAGCTGCTCACTTTTTCTTTTTCACAGTGCAACTTAAACTCCACTTTCAGTGTACTAGTGTGAAAGGGCCCTAATAGCATGACTTAGTGTGGTGTGCCATCCTCTGAATTTTAGGCTGTGTACTAATTTTGAGTCGGTGGAGATGAGCTTGTTCATCTATACTGTGAATGAAATGAATGTCCATGGGGGACACATGATTAAAATGCATTGAACAGTAAAGTCAAGGTTTTCAAATGGCAATCCTGAGCGGTTTGTTTTTTCCATTAACTGCAAGACTATATACACACTGTATAATCCTATTTAACTAATGCTTTATAATTATGACTGGGCTGTTAGTAAATGATGAAGAGCTACATGTAACTGCCTACAAAGCTGGGTTCGTACACATTTCTGCTGCTGATCCTTGGAAGGTTTGTAGTGTACTGCATAGGACGATGGTGATGAGGGGTGTGTGGGAGGACTTGTATTGGCTGTCTTGTCATAAGAATCTTCCTTCTTATGAAACCCCCACACAGCTCTGTGGAATAACACATCCCACCTTACAGTTATGCCTCATCTATCTTGTGCAAACCACAAAATCACACCTTTTTTATTTTTTTATTTTTAACTCTTATGTTAAAGAATAAAGTATATGTATTTGTATGTATGTATCTATATACACCCCTTCAACACAACTCACCCCTTCTGTGGAATATCCTCTAAATTTAACAACATCATTGTCAATTTATATCTCATGTAAACCCTTATACTTCATAGTTGTTTGTAAGTCTGAAGGAAATAGTTCAGTCAGACCTAGACATTTGTGGCCACCTTTAAAACCTGCTTAACCTCCTTAGCGGTCTGATTATGTCAGTATTTCTGTGCTCAAAGCGGTACATTGTTTTCAATGGAAATATGTTGTTTTTTTATTGTAGTCCTGTAATTCTTAGGAATAACTCACTGAAATCTGTCTGAACAAGAGTCTAGTAAACATCCCGGGTATGATAAAATTTGAAACACGAGATCATTAATTATAATTTAATAAATAATCATAAAAAATAATATAATAATAAATTCAATAATATAATCAAACCAAAAACTCTGAAATTTGAAATAGAGCGCCAAGTTCGCATATCACTCAGCTTAGTCGCAAAATCGTTTTCAGTGTCCGATGACGAATTTCCCCACGAATCATCACTCAATTCTGCAAGTGGTTCTGATTTACTATCACTGTTCTCTAGCTGGTCTAAAACCGATTTTGACCAAAAGGGACACTTTTTGGACGCAATGGATATTTCTCAGTTTCCAGGCAGAAACAACAGTAAAAATGCAGGCAGGGCACAGGACAAAGCACTGGGGACAAAATGTATGTGAGATGGCTTGATACAGTAATGTAATACTGTCAGATTTTTGTGTATTTGAGTGAATGTCAAATTTTTACATTTTTGAAATTCCCGCCGGTTCCGTCCCCCATATGTCCCGATGCTCGCAGGGAATGGAACCCGGAAGACGGATGCCGGTATCGGCCGGAGGACATGGCCGGGGACGCTGCAGGGGGGACATTGCGGGACTGCAGGACAAGGTAAGTGCTCAAGGGCTGTAGCTCAGGGTTAACGCTTCTGGTAGTGAAAGTTAACCCTGAGGTACACTCGGGAATACCGCCAGGGGGGTTAAATTGTACTTTATGTTAACTCTCTTTTTGTTTTAAAAATGCAGTAAGAGCTTTAACAAACGCTCTTTAACCCTTTCACTGCCAGAGCCGGTTGTGCGCATGTTTACAAAATCATTTCAAGCCTGAAGCTTGCATAAACCCCCAAACATATGCACTGTGCGCACAATTATTAGGCAAATGAGTATTTAAGCAAATCACCATTTTCTTGCATATTATCCAACTCACTCTAAGCTGTATAAACTTGGATGCTTATTGGATTTAAGCATATTAGGTGTATGCGTGGCTTAAGAAGATCAACACCCTATAGCAAGGTGTTCCAAATTATTAGGCTGCTTCTTTTCCTGAGGCAAAAAAGAGATTTAACTGACTGAAAAGTCAAAAATTGTAAATAGTCTTTCAGAGGGATGCAGCACTCCTTGAAATTGCTAAGATATTGGGGCGATTACACAACCATCAAACGTTTTTGTTGAAAATAGTCAATAGGGTTGCAAGAAACGTATTGAGAAAAAAAGACGTAAATTAACTGCCAAAGATTTGAGAAGAATCAAACATGAAGCTACCAGGAACCTATTATCCTCCAGTGCTGTCATATTCAAGAACTGCAACCGACCTGGAGTGCCCAAAAGTGTTCAGTGCTCAGAGACATGGCCAAGGTAAGGAAGGAACCCGACCACCACTGAACACATAAGTTGAAACATCAAGACGGGTCAAGAAATATCTGAAGACATATTTTTCGAAGGTTTTATGGACTGAAGAGATGAAAGTGATTCTAGACGTACCAGATGGATGGGCCCATGGCTGGATCAGTAATAGGCACAGAGCTCCACTTCGATTTAACAAGGTGAAGGTACTGGTATGGGCTGGTATTATTAAAGATGAGCTAGTTGGACCTTTTCCGGTTGAAGATGGATGCAAAATCAACTCCCAAACCTACTGCTAGTTTTTAGAAGACCCTTTCTTCAAGCAGTGGTACAGGAAATAGTCTGCATCTTTCAAGAAGACCATGATATTTATGCAGGACAATGCTCCATCGCATGCATCAAAGTATTCCACTGGTGGCTAGCCAGTAAAGGCCTTAAAGATGAAAGAATAATGACATGGCCCCCTTCCTCACCTGACCTAAACCCTATTGAGAACTTGTGGGCCCTTCTTAAATGGGAGATTTATGGTGAAGGAAAACAGTACACGTCTGAACAGTGTCTGGGAGGCTGTGGTTGCTGCTGTGCAAAAAATTGACCATCAACAGCTCCAGAAACTGACAGACTCCATGAATAGAAGGCTTATGACTGTTTGTTTATTTTTTTAAATGTCTGAAATGTTTATTTGTAAATTTTGAGTTGTCTGTTTATTATTCTCACTTTGACAGATGAAAATAAACGAGTGAGATAGGAAAAGTTTCATGTAATTGCAAAATAATTCTGCACACTCATAGTTGCCCAATATTTATGCACACATAGATATTCTTCTAAGAAAGTCAAAACCTCATTTTTACTTTCTTAAATATTTAGGTTTGAGGTTTATTAATATGACCAAGAGCACTGTAGTTGTTCAAATAATGAAATGAATCCTCAGAAATATAACTTGCTTAATAATTGTGCACAGTGTGTTTTCTGAATGCAGACAACATATAGAATAAAATAGTGGTAGTTCAAATTTTTTCTGCCACAAGATATTACTGCAAAGGTCTAGGAAACGCAAAATCTCAGTAAAAAAATACACTAAAGTTAATTTTAGGGCACACAAAATCAATAAATTGCCCAACTTTTTAGTAAAAAATAAAAGATGAGGTTGCACCGAGTAAATGGATACCCAACATGTCAAACCTTAATTCTGTGCCCGTCAAATGTCAACAAACTTCAGTATCCTATATAGTAACCCCTTATAGGTCATCAGTTTAGCCTTACAGAGGTGGTCTGGTGCTAGAAATATTGCTCTCACTCCGGCGTACGCAGCGATACGTGGCATATTTATCAAAATCAACCTTTTCATACGTAGGTGCCCCTGCACTTATATTCTGTGATTGGAAAAGGTGGAGCTCATGACATCATCATCCAGCTTTTTCCAGAAATAGTATACTTTGCAGTAGGGGTGCCTGCTGCAGTGATTTCACCTTCCACAGGGATCGACCAGGTGTGACATATGCATACTTACAAACAGCATGACATCTTCTTGGTCCCATCAATCAGGGATGCAAACTGACCAAACTAGTATGGGTCTGCTTCCATGATTAGAGCGATCAGCAACAAATAGGAAGAGTATCTTCATCAAGGGCAGGTTGGCCAGGTATTTGCTATGCCTTGGACTTCTTATCTAAGTAAAATAAATAAATACAGTGCCTTGAAAAAGTATTCATACCCCTTGAAATTTTCCACATTTTGTTATGTTACAAACAAAAACGTAAATGTATTTTATTGGGATTTTATGTGATAGACCAACACAAAGTGGCACATAATTGTGAAGTGGAAGGAAAATGATAAATGGTTTTCAAAATGTTTTACAGTTAAATATCTACAAAGTGTGGTGTGCATTTGTATTCAACCCCCCTGAGTCAATATTTTGTAGAACCACCTTTCTCTGCAATTACAGCTGCAAGTCTTTTTTGGGGTATGACTACCAGCTTTGCACATCTAGAGAGTGAAATGTTTGCCCATTCTTCTTTGCAAAATAGTTCAAGTTCTTTCAGATTGGATGGAGAGCATCTGTGAACAGTAATTTTCAAGTCTTGCCACAGATTTTCAATTGGATTTAGGTTGTGACTTTGACTGGGCCATTCTAACATATGAATATGCTTTGATCTAAACCATTCCATTGTAGCTGTGGGTGTATGTTTAGGGTCATTGTCCTGCCAGAAGGTAAACCTCCACCCCAGTCTGAAGTCTTTTGCAGACTCTAGCAGGTCGTCTTCTAAGATTGCCCTGTATTTGGCTTCATCCATCTTCCCATCAACTCTGACCAGCTTCCCTGTCCCTACTGAAGAGAAGCATCCCCACATGATGCTGCCACCACCATGTTTCATGGTGAGGATAGTGTTTTCAGGGTGTGATGTGCAGTGTTAGTTTTCTGCCGCACGTAGTGTTTTGCTTTTAGGCCAAAAAGTTCAATTTTGTTCTCATCTGACCAGAGTACCTTCTTCCACATGTTTACTTTGTCCCCCACATGGCTTTTTGCAAACTGCAAAGGAGACTTCTTCTGGCTTTCTTTCAACAATGGCTTTCTTCTTGCCATTCTTCCATAAAGGCCAGATTTGTGGAGTGTACGACTAATAGTTGTCCTGTGGACAGATTCCCAAACCTGAACTGTGGATCTCTGCAGCTTCTCCAGAGTTACCATGGGCCTCTTGGCTGCTTTTCTGATTAATGCTCTCCTTGCCCAGTCTGTCAGTTTAGGTGGACAGCCATGTCTTGGTAGGTTTGCAGTTGTGCCATACTCTTTCCATTTTCGGATGATGGATTGAACAGTGCTCTGAGAGATGTTCAAAGCTTGGGATATATTTTTATAACCTAACCCGGCTTTAAACTTCTCCACAACTTTATCCCTGATCTGTCTGGTGTGTTCCTTGGTCTTCCTGATGCTGTTTGTTCAGTGTTTTCTAAGAAACCTCTGAGGGCTTCACAGAACATCTGTATTTATACTGAGATTACAATACACACAGGTGGACTCTATTTACTAATTAGGTGACTTCTGAAGGCAATTGGTTCCACTTGTTTTTAGTTGGAGGTGTCAGAGTAAAGTGGGCTGAATGCAAATGCACCCCACACTTTTCAGGTATTTATTTGTAAAACATTTTGAAAACCATTTATCATGTTCCTTCCACTTCACAATTATGTGCCACTTGTGTTGGTCTATCACATAAAATCCCATTAAAATAAATTTATGTTTTTTGGTTATAACATGACAAAATGTGGAAAATTTCAAGGGGTATGAATACTTTTTCAAGGCACTGCATATTGAGCATGTGTAAATAATCCTCAAATTTAAAAAATTTAGGTTAAATAATAATTCAAGACATATTTTATCATGTTACAACCAAAACCAGTCCAGTGATTTCCTCTTGCTTTTGGGTGTAGTGCTGAGTGGTCAACCTGATGCATTGTAATCACAGGAGGTCGCCCACTCTGCACGGGCACGATTCAGAGAATGCATTTTCTCAAAGAATACAAATCTTTCTCTGACTGGATAAGGTGGAGAGGTATGGTGGTCATGTTGTGAGTAGGTTGATATCTTGGTAGATATCATGACTGCTGTGGGAATATTCAAGAAGAATCAGGTGGGGTAGAGGAATCCCAGCACCTCGATGGCACTAAAGTCTGAGGTCTTCAAATATGCACATTTTAGGCTCACTAGTAGAGTTGATGCTGTTTTTACTGCTCCATAGAAGTAACCATTTAGATTTCAGCTTACTGTAGTCTAATTGCCAATAAATGCCTGGAACAGTTACTATGTGTAAGAACTTTACATATTGCAGCTAGTCTTCTTTAAGAGAATGATCTTTTCTGTTATGATTGTAATGTTTTATCTGAAAGGGTTTTCTTTTAGTTTTTTTTAATACAGTACATAGATTTGTTTTTTATTCCTTTAATTGGCTGTGTGTATATCTGGCAGCGTATTTAGCATTTCTCTGTAGAACAGCTTCAGGTGAGTCTTCAAGATAAGACATGTAGCGTATATATCTTTTTAAAGCGGTTCTCCAGTCACTTTTTAAATTAAAAATACTGTAGCTGCTGACTTTTAATAATAAGTCACTTACCTGTCCAGGGATCCAGCTCTGTACTCACTCTGGCCGGTTCTTCCCAAGTCCTTGGGACCCCAGTGCCGCTATGCTGCACTGTGTGAATAGTCCTGCAGCCTCCTGGGACCTGTGACATGTTCCAGAAGGTTGCAGGGAGGGAAGGAGGGAGGTGAACTTCTGGTAGAATTGCCTAGGCAATTTCAGTGAAAGTGGGGAGCAGGTACCTTTTGTGAACTTGATAACGCCTCCCGCCCCCCCCCCCCCAAAAAAAAATTATGTTCCAAAAGCAGAAGAGGAGGGTGAGGAGGAAGAGGGGACCTTCTGTTTTTCAGTGAAGTTCTGCTTTAAACCTAGGTTCCCACTTCTTCAGATTTTGCAGCCCACATTTGCGCAGGGACGGCAGCCCATTCATTGGAATAGACTGCTGTGTCTGCAGTTCCCTTAGAAAAAAGGCGTATGCCTGTTTTTAAAAATATGGATTTCCCTGCGGTTCTTGTACACGTGCTGTGGGCTGAGATGCGTGTGAATACCATTAAGAATGAATGGCAGCCCCGTGCATCTCTGCAGAGCAGTGCGATTAGGCTGCAGGTGATTGCGGGTGCTGATGAGGTGCAATTTCTGCACCCGCAACCACCCCCTTGCATGTGGGTATGTGTGAACCTAGGCTAAAGCATCATGCACACTTTTTAAAGTGTTACTAAACCCACAACAGTAAAATCAGTCTGTATATTCAGTAAAGCATGCTTGTTATACTCACTGTGGAACCTAAGGGGTTAATCCTCTGCATTGTGTAAAAAGTCTGTTTGATCCTGTCTTCTCTGCTCCTCGTCTTGTTCAAATGTCCACGTGTTCTCTCCTGATATGACAGACTGACCCGTAGCCATTCTGCACATGCTCACTTTAGTGTGTATTGCTAATAAGGTTTTTTTTTTCTCTTGGGAGAGTGCATGTAATCAGCACAGGGCCAATCAGCACTGTCCAGACAGAGGTCAGGGGTTTTGCATCCTCCTAGAGCAGAAAGAAAGAAGCTTTAACCAGTGCTCTGCTGGACACTGATAGAAGTCACAAGACTGCTGTATGAGAAAAGGTATTTAGCAGTTTATATTTACTAAAATAATTGCATTTCCATGTTCTGTGTACCGTGGGAGACCAGATGTAGTGAATGCAGGGTCCTGGGTTTAGTAACACTTTAAGCTAAAAAAAAAGAGAAAAACGTTGGATAAAAACCGCTATTAGCATTTTTTAGTAGCGTTCATAAGTATTTGGGAGTATCGGTATTTTATTAGCGTGTTTTTACAGTACATGTAGAAGGAATAAAAAAAAGCTGTTAAAAGCGTTTAGCATTTTTATTTTGCTGGAAAAACACTCCAAAAAACTCTACAAAAACAATTTTTTTTCTGCCCCTAGACACTGAAGCTCAAGAAATGCTAATATTCTAAAGTAGTGTGCATGGACACATAGGAGGACACTATTCAGCTTCTAAGAGCAGAAAACATGCTAATAGCTTCTAGGGGCTTAAAAAAACACAGTGTGCATGGAGCCTAAATGTCCTCATAGACCACAGGGCTACAGAGAACAGGCCTCTTACACATGAACTCAGCTAGTTGTTAAACCCTCCTGGCAGCAAGAAAACGTTAAACGCAGCAGAAATGCGTGTAAATGCGGTGCCGCGTTTAGTGCTTGGATGTTTATTCGTTTGATTGGCCAGAGTATTTTCCATTGTTATGGCTAAATGCCCAAGTGCTAAATGCGGTTAGAGTAACATTACTCTCCTGAACGCGATTATTCTGCATTCAGAAGAGGAACGTTTAACTGCCCCTAAACTCTGGTAAATGCCTATGTGTACATGGACACATAGATTTTTATTGAGTTGAGTTCAGGGGCTTTGGCAAAATAATGCCAAAAGCTCCTAAACTCAGTTTAGGAGCAGCAGTGACATGAGGCCTTAGGCAGAGCAGAGTCAGCGCATGCTGAAGCGCACAGTGCAAAGAAGAAGTTGTCAACTGTTTGCAGTCTGGCAATCCGATGGGCATGTCTGGGTTTGGCGGTTGTCAGGAGAACGGTACTTGCCTGACTGCATTGTGCCAAGTGTAAAGTTTGGTGGAGGGGGGATTATGCTGTGAGGTTGTTTTTCAGGGGTTGGGCTTGGCCCCTTAGTTCCAATGAAGGGAACTCTTAAGGCGTCAACATAGCAAGACATTTTGGACAATTTCATTCACCCAACTTTGTGGGAACAGTTTGGGGAGGCCCCTTCCTGTTCCAGCATGACTGCGCACCAGTGCACAAAGCAAGGTCCATAAAGACATGGATGAGCGAGTTTGGGGTGGAGGAACTTGACTGACTTGCACCTCAACCCGATAGAACACCTTTGGGATGAATTAGAGCGGAGAATGCGAGCCAGGCCTTCTCGTCCGACATCAGTGCCTGACCTCACAAATGTGCTTCTAGAAGAATGGTCAAACATTCCCATAGACACACTCCTAAACCTTGTGGACAGCCTTCCCAGAAAAGTTGAAGCTGTTATAGCTGCAAAGGCTGGGCCAACTCAATATTGAACCCTACAGAGTAAGACTGGGATGCCATTAAAGTTCATGTGTGTGTAAAGGCAGGCAGCCCAATACTTTTGGCAATATAGTGTACATACAAAGGGGAATTTTAAATTGTTAAAGTGCAAATTCAGCCCAAATTTTCTGAATTTGTTTTTGAAAAGTGGGGAAAGATTTGCTATTTTTTCCATGGTAGAGACTCTCTAGTAACAGGATTGTTAAAGAGCAGGGAGCATCTGCTGTACAATATCACTGCTCCCTGACCTACCAGCCACATGTTGTTCTTTCGCTGCTCCCTGATTGCGCAGCATATCTGCCAGTGATGGAGAGATGTTGTAGGTGCAGGTGAGTGTGCTCTTCAGTGATGGTGTTATTACTAAGTTACTCTCAGCAACGTAATCACAAATGTGACACGGCTCTAGTGTTTTTATTGTGGTGTCCCCATTTCTCCTCTCTTCTTTATTGTGGTCACCAGGACAGGAAGTCAGGGAAATGTCCCCAACAGTAATAAGGCTTGGTTGGAGTGAGGCTATAATATACATTGAGAACATTTACTGTATTTTTCATAGTGCATCTGTGGTCAAAACTTCTTAAAATCATATATTCATTTCCACATTGAATGTCAATTATTTCTAGCATGCTCATTAATCTGAACAAATTTGAAGTTGAAAACATATTTTTTGAAGATCCCCAAACATTCTCTTGTGAATTGCTTGTGTTGCACATTTCACAGAACCTGCCTTCTGAACTACAGAGGCGCTGAGAGGAGGAGTTTCAGGAGGTGAAGTCAGTACTGGAATCACTGCTTGCGGGCAGCAAGGTACCATGGGGTGTGTAGTTCTTAGAAATGGAAAGTAAACCGCAAAGGAGAAGCTGCAAAGCATGCAGGGAATCCAGGAAAATGTGGAAAGAGATGGCCAGCACACAGGCAGAACTCTTGAAATAAAAGGAGGAAACTTTTCTTGTAAGCTTTGATTGGATTGTCAGATATTTTCTTTATACTGCTATTACAATGCTAAAGCAAAGTGTTGTGTCCAAAGATTCCAGGAGAGAATGTCTGTCTTTTTTGACAGTCCTTCTTAGCATGTAATGGATGTCAAAGACAAGGGCCTTGCTATTAAAATGTTGAAAGTGTATGCTGTAACTATAGATCTTTTGAGCTGATCACATGTAATAAGCTTTGAAAGAACTGTAGGTACACATTAGAGCTCCCATGCAGATTGATGATATTAGAAGTCTGTACTGATCTTTTTCTCAGGATGCATGCTTTGCATATGACACATGTGAGTGCTTTAAATTTTCTTTTTAAGAATTCTCTACACCTGCACTTCATTCGTGTCTGGAAGCAATCATCAATGGAAATAGGAAGACTATCAGCAGGAATCTAGTGTCATTAAAGTATTTATGATCTTCCTTTCCCCCCTGCTCAATGTGAGTATTAAAGTTGTCAATCATATGTCAGGGGGAAAAAAAGTAAACTTTCCCCAGAGAAGGGAGCCTGGGTCAGCACAGCTGTAACTGATGTTCCTGTGTACACATCATCTATACAAAAGAGACAAATCACAGTTTCTTGTTCCACGACTCTGTCTTTTAAAATATATCTAAACCCAAGAACAAAAATCTAGTCTATTGCAGTTTACCAGATCTTCGTAGTAGCTACATTAGATTACTTCTAGAACATTTTAATTGTGTACAAAAAATACCTGTTAAACCTGCCAGAAACCCAGTGTTCTTGTGACTTCCTGTGTACTAAACTGAAATCTAACTATGTTATTAGCTTTCCTTGCTATCTTCTATGAACTACAAAACAACACACCCTGTATAATGGTGAGGCAGAGAGGTGGTGTTTGTAGTCCAGATCAAGAGCAGCCTAGGGTGACAATGCTGCTTCTTCCTAGATACAGTATGATGAGTGATGGTTGTCAGCCTTGGATGGGAATTGTTTTACTGGCTGGATCACCAAGTGAAAATAAAGGAACAGAAGCCTGGAAAACAGAACTAACACATCTAAGGACTGGTAATCTGCAGTGCGATATATTATATTTTTGTTTTTAGGAATGACATACTTTAACCCTATGTCATGTGTCGGCAGTAGTGAGGGGGATTTAGCACCCCTGGTATGTTCTCCCCATCCCCAAGTGAGGTGTATTCTGTCATTTTCTCTCCCAGGGGACCAAGTTTACTCAGTTCAATTGAGGATCATGCAGCAGAGGGTGACAATACAGCATCTAAAACGAAGTCCTAGTTCACACTAAAACATGGTGTGGGAAACCCACGATCCGTGTTTGGTTCCTGAATCAAGTTCAAAATGCACTGCCCTTGCATTCTGCAGTGGGTGTCAGTGCAATGTTAATGACACTCTAAACGCAGTTTACAAACGCAGTGCTTTTGCTTGCACTGGATTGCATGGTACAAAACTATCATGCAATTCATTTGCAGTACCTTTCCAAAAGTAGTGCATGCATTACTTTGGTGCGATGTGGTGCAATCGGAGCCTATTGAAAATGAATGGGTGCAAATCCTACTGCGCTGAATGGCATGTGAATTACACAGGAATGTGTTGAGCATTCCTGTGCAATTCATGGTGTGAACCTAAGCAAGGAAAATTCATAATGTCAGATTCACTGCTTTATAATTATACCCCTTTTTTTGGGAGGGGAAGTTCCGTTCTATCTTAACTATAGAAATGTTTTTGTTTAGCCCAGAATTGCACACCATATATTGAATGTAAAACGAAGTGGCTTGAATTCAAGCTCCCACCTTCCTTTACTGTGTGTTTATAGTAATGGCAGCCTGCACGTTACCACAAGCTTTCCATAATTTTTTTTCCTTCATTAGACTTCAGAATATAATTGGCATATGTTATCTCTGTGAAGGTTCTGTGCTTTTGTGACAGGTGAGGGATTATCCTATTAGAAGTAATTGCTTGCAGGCTCGACAGGAAGTTTCTGTATAGACAGACTATCACTTTGTACAGAACTCCAGTATCAGCTGGGTCTTGCAAGGTTTTATTTGGCTTTAGCATTTTGTTTCCAGCCTAAAGCTAAAGTTTAGTTTGTATTTTTGAGGGTATATAGCACCAGATATATTCACCTGTTCAGAAAAAAATTAAAAGCTGAACTTCGTACACCCTCCACACTACACCCATCACCCCCCCAGTCCCCACTGTACTTACCTCCTGGGGTGCTGAGCTGTCAGTGCTCATGCAGCTGGTGCAGTGGTTCTAGGAATTGAAATCTTCACTCTTCTGTGTTCAGTGCTTCTGTCCACTGACCAATCAGAATCACACAGAATCAAGTCTCTGCATTGGTTGCATGGCACTGACAGCTCAGCATCTCCAGCGGTAAGCACAACGGGGGGGGGATGTGCTGTGTTCATCTTTTTGTTTTTTCTGAAAAGGTGAGCTAACATTTTAAGTGTTACCTTCATTTAAATTCAGGCAGTTTCTTCTACTAAGAATCTTTCATTCGGTGCCTTTCATAGCAGCTGGATACTGTCTTGAACATCTGTAAGTCTCTGTGAAGGTTAACAGCAGCCACTGCTACTGTGGAAAGTTGCACCACTCTCTTGCCCTTTTCGCTTTCTCTGCTATTCACAGATCATATGATACTACTCTTACTCCATTCTGTGAATGAAAGAGGAGCTGTTAGGCGATAGGAAGTCCCCTACCCTTTCACAGAGCTTGATGCATTTTGGGAGAACAGTAATACAAGTAAAACGAGGGGCTTACTTGCGGGAGAAAAAGGGGGCTGGTGAGTGGCAAAACCTTTTTTCAGTAGCGGAGGCTGCTGTATATTTTTACAGCTTTAGAAGGCATCTGCTCATGACAATATTCAGTGGCTCTGAAGCACCAAAAGGAAGATTTCTACTGGAAGCAGCTGCTTGCAAGTAATGGGGTAGACACCACTACACATAATTCGTGTGTTTGTTGTTGTATCCCCAAAAGAAAAAACACTTCAGCTTTAATTTTTCATAATTATAGTTGAAAGTTCATTGTACCACAATAACAAAGCTGCTGCTTACCCACTTGCTTCCCTTCCTTCAAACATGACCTTTTTCCACTTATTTTATTGCACAAATGCTGTTTATTTGCTGACTTTAATTAGCCGTTATGAAAAAATTCTTAGATGTCAAATTTGCAAGGCAAGACATTTAAGAGTATGTCAGATATGTCAGAACGAGAAGTGTTCTGCAAGGAAGAGTGGGTAAAAATTACCTAAAGTGAAGACCGACTGTTGGTACATTACAAATTGTGTGTCACAGTGTGCTGTGTTGCTAAAAAAAAAGGGGGGGGGAGGGTTGTGCCTTTTCCTTTTTTTTTTTCTTGGGGTGCATAGGCTGCCCATTTATAATGCTTTAATGCCATGCACACTAAAGAGCATCTAAATACTCCTGTCTAAACAAGTACCAAATCCAGTTACTATGCGATGCACAAGCCTCATAATGTAAGCAGAAAAGATCATTTACCTTCCTTGACTGCAGAAAATTTTTATTTCTCCTTCATATGTTCCCCCTTCCAGACACTGCAGCTCACAGTGGGAGGGTTTCAGCACCAGAGGCAGTGCTGTCAATTTAAAAAGCAGTGGACAGGGCTATGTGTGGCCAGAGGCTGATTGACAAGCTACAGGTTTGTGAATCAGCAGTGACGATACTGCTGGCAATCCCCACCCTTCCCATCTCATTGTAGTGTAAGCAGACACAGCCTGCATGGGAATGGCAACTCTGCTCTGAATTCTGGAGCAGTGCAGCATTGTTGGTACCCTAAACACTGAAGGCTGCTTTAGGTGGAATTCATTGGCAAGATCAAAAATTGTGTTTGAGAATTTGCAGAGATGTTCACACCTTAAATTGCTGGTGTGTGATGGGAGAAATTTGTGCCAATATGCCCCTCCTGGCTTATTGCATTGTTTACTTTTTTTTGTGGGATTAGAAATTTATGAGCGCAGTATTTTGTTCAGTGCGCACACTAGCCTCATAAGGAAGAAGGCTTTTTACCTTGTCTTGTGCTGGGACTGCACTGGGCAGGTCCCAATGTATATAGTGTGAATGAGCCTTTAGAGAGCTGCACTAATCGTTAAACTGATTGTAAACCTTGATATTTTATTTTTTTAAATAACCAACATGTTATACTTGCTTGCTTTGTGCAATGGTTTTGCGCTGATCTCCTTCTCTGGCCCCCCGCTGGCTGTCCTGGCTCCTCCTCTTGGTGTGGGTAGGAAGCCGCTTTTTATTGTGGCACACCTGTGTGCTCACTTGGCCTCACCCCTCAATTCTGCCTCACTGAGTGTGATTGACAGCAGCGGGAGCCAATAGTTCACTCTGCTATGTCTGAGCCAATGAGGAGGAAGAGAGCATAGTGAGTATCTGCTCGTTGGATCGAGATTGGGCTCAGGTAAGTATAAAGGGGGGGGGGGGGTAAGAATCTTCTTCCTTTACAACCACTTTAAGTTCTGCTACACCTAATTTTTTTCA
Source organism: Staurois parvus (assembly GCF_062004578.1). Taxonomy (NCBI): domain Eukaryota; kingdom Metazoa; phylum Chordata; class Amphibia; order Anura; family Ranidae; genus Staurois; species Staurois parvus. The sequence goes on from NW_028318460.1 coordinate 66,859, forward strand.
TGGATTGCCATAGATTTACTTCACTTCACATTGGACTGCAATGGTTGTACAATGTAAACCAGCCTCTAAATAAAAATATTTTTGGCCGGCCATATACTTTGAGTATGCTTCTAACTTAGAAAAGCGAAAATATTAGTGAAATGCTCCCTCAACAGATGAAAAGCTATTCCCATTACACTAAAGAACACAGAGTATAGACACCAGGTCACATAAGAAGCCTCATAAAGCTTTGTTTAGAAGCATTATTCTGCAAATCGGCTTTTATCATATAGTATGCAGCTTACAGCTTCCCAATCTGAAATGCCTGGAGACATTTAGCATCATTACAGGCTGCTGCTCAGGTAGCAATGTGTCAGGGATAATATAAAAAGAGGGATTAGAGAAGGACCAGTATGATGACTATGAGCTCTTCTGTGTTACAAAGGCTTCCTGTGAAGAATGCCTCTAAGTGCTGCTTAGAAAGTACATTGTCCTGGTAGTTCATTGAAAGGAAACTGTACTTTCACAGTTATTCAGCACGCGGACGTATTTCCGCCTGTAGATGAAATAACGAGTCTAAAAAATGTCCTCTCATTCTTACTATCAAGCATGGCTCGACTGAAACATTATACGTTTTGTATTTAATGTTTTTCAAGATGTGTAATTAATTCTTTGAATAGCTGAGACAAGAGTCATGCACACCTTTTCCGTGTGTAATTGTCCTACGTCACAAGCAAACAAAGGCTTTCATCTCCAAAAGTGAATCATCGTTCTATAGATTAAGGCACACGTGAAGCTCGGCAAACAAGACTCTTCATAGTTTTTACTAACAGAGCTGTTAAGATCTTTAAACCATTTTCTATCAAACTTTGTAACAGAGAAAACTACAAACATGCCAATTAGCTGACATTCTAATCTAGACACCCCAAAAAATTGTGTGAATGTACTCTACTTTAGGATCATTGGTCACTGGGAGCCTTCATCTTTGCTCACCATGTCATGCTAAAGAGGACTGGCAAAAACACATTCATTTAAAGGAGTTCTCTGGTTACAACATGCACTTTCATTTTTTAACACCAGCATTGTAACCGCATTACAAAAGTAAGTTCACAAACTCCAAAATCATTTAGATTTTTAAGAGCAGAACATGGAAGTGAATGTATGATTTAAAAATTTGACCATAAATATGCTTGAAGATACATTCATGCCTTTAATGGGTCTTAATAGGCTGCTGGTTGATATCATCTTTTGGACATCTGTTGTGACCATGCCTTGTTCTTTATAACATTTTTCATGGGGGGATAATTTATGAAAAATGGACAGTGCAAAATCTGATGCAGCTCTGCATAGAAACCAATCTGATTCCAGGTTTTATTGTCAAAGCTTTTCTAAAATCAGTAAGTATAACAAGCATGCTTTACTGCATATACACACTGTGGAACCTAAGGGGTTAATCCTCTGCATTGTATAAAAATGTGTCCCCCTCTTATCTCCTGATAAGACGTGTGGAGTCACTCTGCACATGCTCAGTTTGATGTGTATTGAGAGGTTTTCAGAGGTGATCAGTGTCACATTCATGCCCACAGGGAGAGGTGCGGTTCTTCATTTTACCCCAAACTTCTACATTTTGGTATTGCTCTTAAACTCATATGCCATCACCTGAGGGGGGGGGAGGTGTAGTATGGTGTATACAAGAGCCAGGCACAGGCTCTCACTGTATTAAGAAGTCTTCTGTATCCCCTCATTCCACCCCCTCCCTCAGGAATGCGTTCAGTGTAGCTGATTAAACAATCCTCTTGCCAAATAAGGTAGTGAAGATACCAGTTGATTTTGTGTAGAAAAAGAAGCTGTTATGTTTTGTGTGTAGTCAGAGAAGTGAGGACCGTCTGCGATATAACCTCTATCGGACAGAAAGCAAAGGAGAATCTCACTGCAACAACGAAACCGAGTGCGAGACCAGAAATCCCTTTTTAGCTCATCAGACTTGAAACTGCTTAACCCCAGGCATTTATTTGGCAAGTACTTATTTACTATAGAAGATGAAACATATATATATATATATATATATATATATATATATATATATATATATATAGAGGTTTCATCTTCTTTCTGTAAATATTTTTACTGCACCCTTTTAACCTTTTGGTAATCTTACTTTCTAAAAGTGTTGAACTGTTTCTATAGCTCCTGAATGTGACTTACGAATCCCTGCCGCTGAAGAGCGCTACTATGAGTATTTAACCCTCTGTATAACCGTTCTGTAGAGATAGCGGGATACTGACAGTTAACCAATCATCCTAGTGTATTGCTGAGTTTCCTCTTTCTCTGTATAAAAAGGAGGTGGTGGCAGGGTGAAGGGTTAATTGTGTAATTAACCTGACCCAGTAACAAACACTCCCAGGCTGCAGGTACATCGATTGCGGTCCAATTAGCTAGAAAATCGTTGTGCAGGGTGCAGCTGGGCGTGGTATTGTTACACACGTGACATCGCAGTTTTAGATTGGCTAGTCCTTTGGTCACGAGTTTGGTGAGAAGGTCTGATGCCGCGCCCGTCACAATCAGCACTGCCCCGACAGAGGTCAGGGGTTCTGCATCCTCAACACAAAATGAAAACTCCTCTTACAAGCTTTAACCAGTGCTCTGCTGGACACTGATAGAAGTCACAAGACTGCTCTAACTGCTGATGAGAAAAGGTATTTAGCAGTTTATATTTACTAAAATAATTGCATTTCCATGTTCTGTGTACTGTGGGGGACCAGATATAGTGAATGCAGGGTCCTGGGTTTAGTAACACTTTAACTGAACAAGCTGAAGTTAGAAGTTGATTGACTACCATGCACAGCTGCACCAGATTTTGCACTCTTCAGTTTTAATAAATCAACCCCACAGTGTCCCTTTAATTGCAGCACAGTAAGGCTAGGTTCACATCTGTGCGGGTGGTGACGCTGCAGATCCACACTAAAATCTGTGCAGCCGCACCACCCGCACAGAGAAATGCGGACCCGCGGGCACGCCGCCCGCACTGGAAAACGCAACTGTACTGGGAACCGAGGTTCCCCTGTGGGCTGCATTGTCAGAAGAAGTGCAGGGACTTCTTCTCTGCGTGTCACGGGGCATGGGAGTCCATTCAAATGAATGGGCTCTCTTGCCCTCGCAAAACATGGCCCGCACGGGCGCACTTATGTGAACCGGGGCTAAGTCAGGAAACCCACAATCCTCCACTATATGTTCGTTTTTCTAGGCTTTTACTTGTAATCTAAATCAGTAAAGTTATTTACCCCACAGGGTACGATTGATGGTGGTGTAAAACTTCTGATATGGGTTGGACGCCTTGTATTGGCACATTCGTTCTGGAGAGATTGACAAAGTAACGACGTACTTCATGGCATATAAAGTGCTACAGGTTGCATCTGCCTGGCTTGCCTCATACTTGTTGTGGCTGATTATGTTTCCTGCCAGCTGGGCATGAGGTTTTGCCATGAATTACTTCTTCGTGAGTGATGTCACTCTGGTTGGATAGGAAGTGCATTGTTTCATTGGGTAGATTACTAGGAAGTGGAGGCAAGGTTACAAGTTCAGCTTAAATTGTTAAATGGTAACCATATGAAAGCACTGCACATTTTACTTTTTTTTCAGGACTTATTATTGACTCATGGGTAAATTGTTAGAAATTGCCATGACCCAAGCAATTTGTGTTCCATGGGAATGATGTGAAGAGGCATGAGTTAATGTGCTAGAGAAAAGTTTATATTCACCAAGCCTGCAGGATTTGTGAATATGCCCGTGTTTTCTTTTTTTAAATGCTAGTGCCCTATATGCTTATGCTGGTGCTGTACAAACATAGCTCACCTGAATCGATAACACCCACAGTCTTGTTTCTCAGGATTTTTTGGGAGGTCATAGATCCAGGACACAAAACTCTGATCCTGGGAACGGAGTGAGACTGGGTTAGGCTAAAAACTGGGAAGTCTAGTTAAATTGCAGATATGCAAACCTGATCACTAAATCTCATATACTCTCTTTAACATCTGAATGTAATTTGTCATTTCTAGTGTTTTTAAATTTGCAGCTTTCAAAATTATCTAGTATTTTTAGTTCTTGTTCAGGTGTTTCCTTTTATGGGGTGACAACATGCTGCCCCTGTCTCCCAGTTGCTTTTCTGCATTGTCACCACTTCACATGTGCTTCTAGTATAGACCAGTGTTTCTTAACCTTTTTCAGTTAAGGCACCCTTTCAAATTCTGCACAATTTTGATGCACCCATTACAAAATGTAAAAAACTAAAATGAATAGTTTTACAGAACACAGCAAGATCTGCACATGTAGGACACCCAACATTAGAGGTAATTTATTCTTCCAAAGCAAATATACATTTGTACACTGGTACTGACTAGTATTCTGTTGTTTCTCTTCTCCCTCAGTCTCTTTCTTACTCAAGTGTGACCCCAGTGCTTATGGAGAGGAGCAGGGAAGGGGAAAGCAAGGATGCTGTGCAGATCAACAATGTCCTTATCAAATGTTGACATCATTGGTTGTTCTGTCTCCAGCGCCTTGAAAGCTTAAATGGTGCACAATGAAAACCTTTGGTTTTGTGTAACTAAAAGGCAGGCTTGATTCACCTGCTGACTTGTATACAATTTTTGAACAATTTTTAGGCATTTTGTCAAGGCACCCCTGAAGAAACCTGAACGCACCCATGGCATTCTGATTGAAAAAGTCTGGTATAGAAGATAAGAGGCTATACCGGTGCAAATTGTGCAGGCATGCTCTATTATTGCCACTATCAGGAGCATGACCCTGAGCAGTGACAGATGGTACAGACCAGAAGTAGGAATGAAAACAAAAAAAGGAACGTAATTAGAAAGTATCAACTGCAGGGGGAACAGGGTAGGTACTGGTGGCTAGGCCTTTTTTCTCCTCCTGCACAACTTCCACAGTTAAGTTCCTCTTTAAGGCAGCAAAATAATTTTGAGTAGGCTGCCAATGCACCGCATCCCTTGTGATAGCAATACAATTAATTAAAAAAAATTAGAGATCTTGTACAAAAAAAAATACGCAAGTCCTGCACGCACATGTAAATGGTGATCGCAGGTATCGTCACGAACGTCAGAGCAAGAGCAATATTTCTAGCACCAGACCTCCTGTGTAACTCTAAACTAGTAGCCTGTAAAGGTGTTTGATGTATTGCCTATGAAGATTTTTAAGTACTGTAGATTGTCGCCATTCCACAGGCACACGCAATTATAAAGTGTGACATGTTGGGTATATTTACTCATGGTAACCTGATGTTTTATATTTTAGCACAAATTGGGTATTACAGTATATTGTATTTGGAAATCACTTTAATGAATTTTAATGCACACAAATAAATTGCATTTAAAAAACCGTTGCGCAAATACTGTATGACATAAAAAAATTGCAACACCCATCATTTTATTCTCTAGGGCCTCAGCTAAAAAATAAATATAACGTTTGGGAGTTCCAAGTAATTTTCTCACAAAAAAATGTAGATTTTTGCATGTATGTGAAAAGTATCAAAATTGGCAAGGTAGGCAAGTAGTTAAAAAGGAATTCTCCCCCACTATGTTTTTTTTCCTCTCCCTTGCTTACCTGATGCGCCACAGTTGAGCTACTCACTGACACAGAGATCCAGTGTCTCCCTGCTGAGATTCTCCTCTCTGCAACCACTGCTGGGTCCTGCTTTGCCATGCTCCTTTGTGATGTGATCAGGAGCCTGCACTGGCTCTTTCAGGTTCTGGTGCAGCCTACCAATGGCGTGCTGCTAGGCCCACTTTCCCCCCCACCATTACGGAATGGGGTGACGTGCGGAGCTCACGGTGCCTCTTGGGATGTGAATGTCATATATCCCAGGAGGTGCTGGGGGCATTGACCTCATTTGCCTAGTTGAATGATAGAGGATGGGCGGGGGGAAGGTGGGCTGAAACTTCGTTTAAAAAACCCAGTAAAAACAAAAAAAAAAAAAGGTGCAGCGGAGGGTGGAGGCTATTTAGAGCAGTCACATTAAATAAATGGGTGAAGCTCCACTTAAGTCTTTGGTTAGAGGAATAAGCTGTAATACTTATTCATTGGTCTAGCTCACTTCCTCCAGGCTGTGCTTCCGGTCCCTTCATGTCTTGCTATGCTCAGCAGTTGCGCTCTGATGATGTTACATACAATGCAGAACATATAGTCCTGCATTGTAATCAAGGACAGTGAGGGCCTGCTGACAACCTGGAGTATCAGAGAGAAGAGGTGAGAACTGGAGCCTGCCAGAGCAAGGTATATGGCAAATAGCACAGTGGCTAAATGGTTAGAACTTCCGCCTGGCAGTACTCAGGTCGTTGGTTCGAATCCCAGCCACGGCACCTCCTGCCTGGAGCTTACATATTCTCCCTGTGCCTGCGTGGGTTTCCTCCAGGTACTCTGGTTTCCTTCCACACTCCAAAGACATGCTGGTAGGTTAATTGGATCCTGTATAAATTGGCCCTAGTATGTGTATGTATGAATGTGAGTTAGGGACCTTAGATTGTACGCCCCTTGAGGGTTAGGGACTGATGTGAATAAACAATATATATGTAAAGCGCTGCGTAAATTGACGGCGCTATATAAGTATCTGTAATAAATAAATATTACATTTAACTCCTATACCTGGTAATCTTTTTTTTTTTTTTTTCTTAATGAAGAAATCTTTTCTAAACATTAATGTGTAGAATTTCTTGGAAAACTATCAAAATGAGTCGTGATTCAGGATCTAAAACCGCACTTCACGTGAGTGATGACATCAGCACTCTCTATTAATGAGTCATACAGGGCATTACTTCCTGCCAAACAACACTTTGCTTTTGCTTCATCACCTATGTACCATTGGCAAGCTAGTTTCCCTTTTGGTGAAACAAACATTATACGGATATTCTGTCAGATGTTTTCATCTTGTGATCTGCTCCTTACCTCCGCAGCTTAAAATATTTTCATTGCATTATGAGCGATCAGCGGCCAGTAAAAGTAAAACTGCAATAACCAACATGAAAATAAAGAGAACACATTTTTGAACACTGCAAACATATGGTAAAGATTTCAGAGGAAAATAGGGAATAAAATGAGGGTTATTTATATGTTGATGAGAAGTCGCTTTTAATGTAAATTAAATGAAGATTCTGCAAGAGAAGAGCACTCGTAATTGCTAGTGACTAATTGTAGAGGCACGGAGCCAAATGCTGCTGGCGTAGAGACTCTTTAATGGATTTGTTCGAAGGTAGTGGCTTTGGAGTCTAGGGTTAAAGTATGCGCAGTTGTCCTGCTTTGTTGAAGTAATTTGCCCATATGACCTGCATTCAGTTTAATGATGCCGAGTGGACAAATGTCCCATGAAAACTCAAGCTCCAGCCTTGGAAGTAAAACCTTTAAACACGCCGTACAGTAAACTAAACAAATTCTGAATTTGCTCCAAGTCGTCTCCACAATGGATCTTTTAATTGGGTTTCAGGGCTAATTAGCGAAAGAGGTTTTATCTCTCCCAAAGCCTTCGAGCTTGCATTAGCTAGCAAGAGCTGAAGACATTAATTAATCATTAATCAGAGCAAGGCAAATAATTCAACTTTTCAGAGTTTCAGTGAAACTAGTTCCAAGGTCAATATATTACGGGAATATTGCGGACTGTAATAATGGATTGTCAAGCTAAATGACATTATTAACCCTTGTTCAGTTGAGTGGAGATGTCATTGTATCGCAGGATAACTGTACTGTAAAAACAATGGTTACTGTTGGAAATTAGAACAATTGTTCATATAAAGTGGACCTGTCATTATAATTACATATGAACCTGTAGGGAACATGGCAGCATTACCAAAAGTTTTTTTGAGAAAAGTTGCTCTATCTCATAGTAAAGCAGCGTTTTGACCATAATTGGTTCTTTCTCAAGCCCCGGAGCATGGGCTTGACAAAGGACCAGTGCTACTCCAAAATGTTACTTTATTGTGAGCTGTAGTCTTTATTTTTTATCCTTTGCTAATACTTCTCCAAAGGAGGAGATATTTTAAACAATGAAGTTGTGAACTCACATGGTGTATGTTAAGTCAGACATACAGTGGATATAAAAAGTCCACACACCCCTGTTAAAATGTCAAGTTTCTGTGATGTAAAAATTGAGACAAAGATAAATCATTTCAGAACTTTTTCCACCTTTTAATGTGACCTATAAACTGTACAACTCAATTGAAAAACAAACAAATCTTTAGGGGGGGGGGGGAAGTAAACCTAAAAAACCTAAAATAATGTGGTTGCATAAAAGTGCACATCCTTTTATAACTGGGGATGTAGCTGTGTTCAGAATTAAGCAATCACATTCAAAATCATGTTAAGTAGGAGTCAGTACACACCTGCCATCATTTAAAGTGCCTCTGATTAACTCCAAATAAAATCCAGCTGTTCTAGTAGGTCTTTCCTGACATTTTCTTAGTCGCATCATACAGCAAAAGCCATGGTCCACAGAGTGCTTCTAAAGCTTTAGAGGGATCTCCTTGTTAAAAGGTATCAGTCAGGAGAAGGGTACAAAAGAATTTCTAAGGTATTAGATATACCATGGAATACAGTGAAGACAGTCATCATCGAGTGGAGAAAATATGGCACAACAGTGACATTACCAAGAACTGGACGTCCCTCCAAAATTACTGAAAAGACAAGAAGAAAACTGTTCTGTGAGTCTGCCAAGAGGCCTGCAGCAACATTAAAGGAGCTGCAGGAATATCTGGCAAGTACTGGCTGTGTGGTACATGTGACCACAATCTCCCGTATTCTTCATATGTCTGGGCTATGGGGTAGAGTGGCAAGATAGGAGCCTTTTCTTACAAAGAAAAAATTTCAAGCCTGGCTAAATTTTGCAAAAACACACCTGAAGTCTCCCAATAGTATGTGGATAAATGTGTTATGGTCTGATGAAACCAAGGTTGAACTTTTTGGCCATAATTCCACAAGATCTGTTTGGCACAAAAACAACACTGTACATCACCAAAAGAACACCATACCCACAGTGAAGCATGGTGGTGGCAGCTTTGGGGCTGTTTTTCTTCAGCTGGAACTGGGGCCTTAGTCAAGGTAGAGGGAATTATGAACAGTTCCAAATACCAGTCAATATTGGCACACAACCTTCAGATTTCTGCCCGGAAAGCTGAACATTAAGAGGAACTTCATCTTTCAGCATGACAGCAACCCAAAGCATACATCCAAATCAACAAAGGAATGGCTTCACTAGAAGATTAAAATTTTGGAATGGCCCAGACCTGAATCCAATTGGAAATCCATGGGGTAATCTGAAGAGGGCTGTGCACAGGAGATGCCCTCGCAATATGACAGATTTGGAGTGTTTTGGAAGAGTGGGCAAATATTGCCAAGTCAAGATGTGCCATGCTGATTAGACTCATACCCAAAAAGACTGAGTGCTGTAATCAAATCAAAAGGTGCTTCAACAAAGTATTAGTTTAAGGGTGTGCACACTTATGCAACCATATTATTTTAGTTTTGTATTTTTACTTCCCTTCACCCAAAAGATTTCAGATTGTTGTTCAACTGAGTTGTACAGTTTATAGGTTACATTAAAGGTGGAAAAAGTTCTGAAATGATTTATCTTTGTCTCATTTTTTTACATCACAGACACCTGACATTTTAAGAGGGGTGTGTAGACTTTTTATATCCACTGTAAATGGATTGAATCTGGTTCAGAAGGGACTGGTCGAGATTCGATCCATCCATGGGCAGGCTGGTTGTATTGAAGTTGATATATCTTTTGACTTCAGTACCACAGCCTGTGGATTTTTTTTCCCATACAATCACTGTTAACGACTATAGCCACCAGCAGTGATCATTGTGTTCTGCTCACAGGGAAGACTGCGGAAGGGATTTCCCCATCAACACAGTGATGTTGACCGATTGCATGATCTATGGGCTGCAATACTCTTCATTGTATGAAAGATTTTCCATATAATCTGCTGTCAAGATTGTAATGATTATGCAAGGCAAGTAATGTACAAGGGGCCTATTTGATTATTTTGAGTAAAAGGACCTCTTGCCTACTATTAATGGAAAAAGTAAAAAAAAAATACTAATGTTCCTGAGTTCTTGTTGTGACTTAGACCGTAGGCAGCAATGTGGATGTTTCATGTAATTAGAGCCTACAGAAAATCTGTTATTTTCAATCAGGCAGATACTGTCTGACCAACTTGCATTTGGGTAAGAGTATTGCCAAGGTATAATCAGTGTGCTGTACTATTAAGGGGGAAGCGTGGCCTGTATACATGATAATCAAAAATGTCTGCCTTCATGTACATATGGAATCACAAAACTATACTGGTTTCTGTAGATGGAAATAAGGTTTCTGCTACATTATTAAGTATTTGAATCACAGTAGACTGAGACACATATACACAGATGCACACAGTTATTTTCCTTTACAGCATACTCATCCTGTGCCAAAACATCCAGATCCCACAAACCATAAAATACAATAATTCAATAATACAGCTGTCACATCGCCACTTCCTTCTGCATAGAATCTACAGGCTAAAGAACATGTTTGACTTTCTGAGACTTACTAGAATTTCCCCTTACATACTCTGGTTCTACCTGTCATTTGGAGATGATCTTGGTGAGCTCTTTGTTACCTCTGATGTGAATGAAGATCGGAAGGGGTTTTAAAATTTGGGCCAGTGTGTACATACGTGTCAAACTCAGAATGCAGCAAGCATAAAAGAATGGCCTACATTGGAGATCATTTTTTTTTTCTGTGCCACTCCCCCCATTTAACTGACAGTTCCTATCCTCCGATGCCCACAACCTCTTATGTTTGTTGACATTCTGCATTGCAAGTTCTCTCTGACCGAAAAGGCACAGTAGAGCCCCTTGGAGGACTATGGGGCTCATCTACTTCCATCTCCCAGCCAGGAGCCCTATAGCAAATAAAGCAGTACTATGGGGAAGAGTACTGATGTGGTGCAATACATCATTGGGTGGGTATGATCAAATTGCACAATGGGAGGGTTTTAAAGGTGCATTGTTAAACAAAACCAGTAGCACGTAACACAGAGTTCCGGAAGGGTTCAGGAGTGCGTAACAGAGAGCAGGGATAAAACAATATTGCCTAAATATACAAGAGGCATGTGTATTTTAACTTGAAAGTTGTTGTCCTTTTGTATTTTTTTTTTACAGATTTGCTCTTTAATCCAGTGTGATAGTTTACCTCTGTGCAGGAGGTTTTTGTAATAAAGACCAGTCACTGCTGCTCTCTCTCCTTGTGCAGGGTGACTGGTCTTGTATCTGCCCCCTCCTGTAGTTTTCTGCAGGCAACCTGATATGGGTGGACCTCTTTGGCCCCTCCCACAGCTTTGCTCTGTGTACAGGCTATTTGTAGCACAGTGGTACTGTCACCGCTACTTTTGCAAGGTAATCTCTGGGTTTGTAAAGGCATTTGGTGAACACAGTGGCTAAATGGTTAGCACTTCTACCTGACAGTACTAGGGTTGTTGGTTTGAATCCCAACCACAGCATCACCTGCCTGGAGTTTGCATGTTCTCCCTATGCCTGCATGGGTTTCCTCCCGGTACTCCGGTTCCCTCCCACATTCCAAAGACATGCTGGTAGATTAATTGGTACCTGTTAAAATTATTGGTTCTTGTATGTATGAATGTGAGTTATGGACCTTAGATTTTATGCTCCTCGAGGGTTAGGGACTGATGTGACTGTAATTTAATATGTGTGTGTAATTCAACAAAACAATGGCTGCAACAGCGCAGAATACGCCTTCTGGAGTGGCCCAGTCAGAGTCCTGACCTCAACCCGATTGAAATGCTGTGGCATGACCTTAAGAGAGCGATTCACACCAGACATCCCAAGAATATTGCTACACTGAAACAGTTTTGTGAAGAGGAGTGGTCCAAAATTACTCCAGATCGTTGTGCAGGTCTGATCTGCAACTACAGGAAACGTTTGGTTGAGGTTATTGCTGCCAAAGGAGGGTCAACCAGTTATTACGTCCAAAGGTTCACATACTTTTTCCTCCCGGCACTGTGAATGTTTACATGTTATGTGCAATTAAACCATGGCAACATCTAATGTTTGTGTAGTATTATGTTCAGCAGACTGTGTTCTTCTATTGTTGTGACTTAGATGACATTCAGAGCACATTTTATGCCCAATTCATGCAAAACTCCATGTAATCCCAAGGGGTTCACATACTTTTTCTTGCAACTGTATATATATATAACACACCTGTAAAGTGCTGCGTAAAACTGACAGCGCTATAGAAGTACCTATAGTAATATTAATAATAATTTTTTGGGAATATTGATAAATATGTTTAAATTAATGAATTCTAAAGATTTGAAGTTTGTTCTACAAAGCAACTGATACCCAGTTTTATTTCTGCTGACGCCCAATAGAAAGAGCCAGCTCTGAGCTACCTAGACATTTTAAGGTCTCTTATGCCATCTATACCAGTGATGGCGAACCTATGGCACGCAGAGCCATCTCAGTGGGCACGCCAGGAAGAAGAGGAAGAACGCGCTCTCCTGCGCACCCCTGGGGACACAGCTGATCACGTGACGTGGTAAAAGGCCAATCACAGCGGTCTTTTACCACGTGATCAGCCGTGTCCAATGACACGCTGATCACTGGGAAATGCAAATACTGGTTCTCGGCTGCACTTTCCTCACGCTGTCAGATCGTGAGGAAAGTACTGCCGAAAACCGGCAGTTGTCAGAGCAAGGAACGGCACCAATCATCAGGGTCACTGATCATCAGTGCCCTGATGATCGGTGCCCAGCAGTGCCACACACTAGTTCCGCCCACCTGTGCCCAGCAGTGCGCCCACCTGTGCCCAGCAATGCACCCACCTGTGCCGCCCTCCTGTGCCCAGAAGTGCCACCTACCTGTGCCCAGTAGTGCCACCCACCTGTGCCAACTCACCTGTGCCCACCAGTGCCACCCACCTGTGCCCATCAGTGCAGCCCAGCAGTGCTGCCAGTCAGTGCCACCAGTCAGTGCCCAGTGGTTGTGCCAGTCAGTGCCCAGCAGTGCCGCCAGTCAGTGCCCAGCAGTGATGTCAGTCAGTGCCACCTATCAGTGCTGTCTATCAGTACCCATTATCAGTGTCGCCTATCAGTGCCACCTATCTGTGACACCTCATTAGTGCTGCCCATCAGTGCCACCCATCAATGATGCACAGCTGTGCCGCCGGTCAGTGCCGTCTGTCAGTGCCTCCAGTTGGTGCTATCAGTCAGTGCCGCTTATCAGTGCCCATCATTTCCTGCATATCAGTGCATCATCAGTGCCTCCACATCAATGCTCACCAGTGCCTCCTCATCAATGCTCACCAGTGCCGCCTCATCAATGCCCATCAGTGCTGCCTATCAGTGCAGCCTCACCAACGCACATCAAAGAAGAAATATTACCTGTTTGCTACATTTTAGAATAGAAGCAAAGGAAGCCTTTTATGTTTTTAATGTTTTGCTCTTTTTTCATTTATAGTGCAAAAAATAAAACACCCAGTGGTGATTAAATACCACCAAAAAAGCTCTATTTGTGTGAAAAATGATAAAAATTGCATATGGTTACAGTGTTGCATGACCCCACAATTGTCATTGTTAAGTGCAACAGCACTGAAAGCTGAAAATTGTCCTGGGCAGGAAGGGGGTAGAAGTGCCTGGTAGGCAAGTGTCTAATTCCAGTGTTGGCACTTTGAAATAAAAAAGTTGGTTTTGTGTTGCAGTTTGGGCACTCGGGCTCAAAAAGGTTCGCCATCACTGATCTGTACTGTGACCTCAAGGTACATGATTTACACATCCAGACTCTCAAATGCAGTTTAGAAGCAAAAAGAAAAAAAAATTCATATGTAAACTAGCTTGTAGTCTGGCCATAGATGTGAAAGTGTCTTGCTAAGGAACTCTGCCCAGTATTGGGAGTTGAGTACAAACTGTGTGGTTGCGGTTCAGTTAGAGCCAGGATATTTGATTGTGCCCGCTGGCACTCATATCAGACCCGATTCCTTTCCAACACATTGGCCTTTCTAATAGATGCCAGAGGTGGATGCCAGTCCAGTCTGCCCTGTGTTAAGGCTAGTCATAAGTTACACAATTATTTCCCACTCTTGACACATGTATTTTAAAGGAGATCTCCGCTGAACAGTTTTGAATGGAGGAACTGCCTTGATGTGGAGATCTGTTTAAATATTGCCTGCAGAGTGCTTTGAATGAAAATTCTACATTGATTTAAATGGAAGCTTGAGAGCCGTGTCAACATTATTGCAGTTTTCTGTCTGTGTAACTGAATCTCTGGCGTGACTTTCTCAATATGATATACTGTAAATTGGAATGCCAGCCAAATAGTTAAATACATGGATGAAATGCAGTAGTATAAGCTGTTGGACCTGCCAAAATGTCTGTAATTCGGTTCAGTAGCTCTTGTGATACATTCCTGTCATTGTGCATATTCAGCAGTTTACTTTTGACATCTGCCTGTTGGTTGGAGTGTGTAAGTGCGTTGTCACGTCCCTATACATTCCTCCTCCTGAAAGCTGTACAAACACCTTCCTATTAAGCTGGCACCATCATTTCCTATGGGCTGGCAGTGTACCTTTTAAAGTGAAATTAAACTTTTAATAGAAACCTTTGCCAGCAGGTAGGGACTTTTGGAAGAAGAGACTTTTTACAAGTCTTAAAAACTCCTACCAATTTTTTTATAATTGTTCACCAACTGCGGCATATGTGTGGGACAGTGTACAATCAGTGCCCATGGGATGGAGCTGGGCGCCAACATATTGTTGCTTCAGTGCGCATGCATGGGCATTAATCATTAGACTGCCAGATCGGTGAAGCAGGAAGACGCTAGAACTTGAAGAAGAGCAGGTCTTGGAAGTAATGGATTGGAGATGGGGACCTCTGTAACTGGCATCACTAGAGGAGAGCACACCCAGATGTAAATGTACCATAATGTGCAGGTATGCTGTTCATGCTTGTACCTTATCACAAAAGCTGGCTGTTCCCCAACCGATTTAATTTTGCCTTTTTTGCACCAGAAAGCATGCATGTACTGCAAAGTTTCATTTTGTTTTGGGGGGGTAATAAAGAGAGAAGTTAGAACCTCTGTCATGTTTTTATTGCTGACCCCATTTTATACTGTGCCTGTTAGAGAGGCACCCTCTCTATTTGTCCTGGTAACTGTTCTGAAAGTGAAAGATAATCCCAAATTTTAGGCTGTCCTCAAAACAGGAATAGAGGGAAAATCTTCCAATGTGGACACTAGTTCTAGTGACAACCGCTGATTCCTTAACTTTTGAGGGGTTTCCTTCCTCTTCCTGTTTTGACTATAGGACAGGAGGTGAAGGGTAGTCTCCCCAGTGAGGCAAAATGGTAAAATAAATAAACAAAAACCCTGATGGGGGTTTATAATCCTCCCTTACTCTGTCCAAAATGGGGAAAAATAATTGCCTTCAGTATGACCTTAATTATTTGTAATACTGTGCACGGCAACACAATAACATTTGCTGTGCTGCCTAGGTGCACTGGGGTGCCAGTCAACTCTCCACACTTGCATACTGCATACAACACCCTATTTTAGTTGTTTCAGAATTTCCATTTTTGTACTATGCAATCTGAATGCACCAGAAGGATAAAATGAAAATCTTT
Organism: Staurois parvus; assembly: GCF_062004578.1. Lineage (NCBI taxonomy): Eukaryota > Metazoa > Chordata > Amphibia > Anura > Ranidae > Staurois > Staurois parvus. Next base: position 82,509 of record NW_028318460.1, read on the forward strand.
CCAGAATCCGGAACTTTGCAGAACAGATAAATGTAACATTGTAAAAGTGAAACTGTTGTCTTCTAATGTGTACAATGTGTTCTCTGAACTGTGAAAGTCAGTGTGTGAGCTTTGCTGCTATTCTGCACTGAGCAGTTATTGGAAGATGGGGAATGCTGAACTTTCACCTGTATATCCATTGTGTGACCATTGTGTTCTGATTACATCTATAATAAAATCTCAATGCTTCCTTGAAAATTAGTATTAAATTGATTCTAAACATTCGTTTTTTTTTTTTAAATAAAGTTGTTTGCCTGCTTTGAGCAATGGTATTGCATAGAGCGGCCCCTAACCGCCTCTTCTGGGGTCCCCCTTTGGTGGCTCCTTCTCCCTTCTGAGTGCCCCCATAGCAAGCCACTTGCTTTGGGGGCGTGCGTGCTCAATCCTGACCCAGGTTTTCTGCATCTATTGACACACACAGCATGGCTTGGCCCTTCCCCCCACTCCTTCATCGAAGGATTTGATTGACAGCAGCAGGAGCCAATTGGTCTTTCTGCTGCCCAGGACCTTTGAGGAGGGAGAGGAGAGTGCTGCTGCTCTCGGGCATAGCTCTGGATTGCGATCGAACTCAGGTATTTAAGGGGGAGATGACATGGAAGGTTTTTTCAGAACCAAGTCAGAACCACACCAATATGACCACTGTAATTGTGGAAAATAGGGTGCGACTTGGCATGCGATTTTCAAGTCACATGGCATGCAAATCGCATGCCAAGTTGCACCCAGTGCGACCGGGTCTAAAAGTGATTTTTGTTTTTCCCCTAGCTCACTGATATTTGATTACCACTTGCCAGATATGCTGTAATCACTACAGGCAAGTTTACAGCACATTACCGTTGACTTGAATGGAAGGTTTTGATGGGCTTCAACTCCTCCCAGAGCTTAATTTTTGTTGCACAGCGATGCAAAGACTACATGTTTCTCTTTCGTTCATAGATGGACACAGCTTCTTCTAAATCTTGACCACCGTAGGGTTATACTGCCACTTAAAGGAGTGAGGCACTAGGCAGAAAAGAACTCAGCACCCCCTATGGGCAGTCCTTAGTTGGTATAAAGCCCCTCTCTGCTATAGGAAATTCATTTTTTTCTGCCTCAGGAGTAAGAACCTGGTTCCCTGTGGTTCCATAACTTTTTTTTTTTTTTCCTGCGGGGATCTTCAGTAAACAGCTGAGCTGGGCGACAGGCAGGATAGTCTAGATCCTTGTATTCACCCCAGCGAGCGTGTGCAGACCTTTAGCTAATCGCTCGGTCAGCTGCGACATGCCCCATCCTGGACCAGGGCAGCCAGTGAGTTAAACATCTTGCGAAGACACATTTGACCTTGTGCCGGAGTCTGTGTTATCCCTGGCCAATAGCCCCCTCACTTCGGTGGTGAGGTGCATCTGTCTCGAAAGTGTTACCCACAACCTTTGTGGCCTTTTTAAGTAGATACCTCTTCCACTGGTGCATGTGGGGCGCTGGTACTCCCCAGGGTGGTTGGTCCCTTCGGGGCTCTCCTCCTCCTCTCCACTTGCCAGAAAGAAGCCCTTACTGTGCCAATGCCATAAAAAAGCCTGTTTACTATATACACAACGACAACTTGACATTCCTCACCAGGCTTTTTTGTGGCATTGGCACAGTAAAGGCTTCTTTCTGGCAACTTGACTATGAAGCTCATTTTTGTTCAGGTTGTATTGTGCTTCTTAAAAAAAAAAAAAAGTATTTTTCCAGAGCAGCCTGTATTTCTCCTGAGGTTACCTGTGGGTTTTTCTTTGTATCCTGAACAATTCTTCTGGCAGTTGCCTCTGCAATATTTTTTGGTCTACCTGACCTTTGCTTGGTATCAAGAGATCCTCAAACTTTCCACTTCTTAATAAGTGATTTGAACAGTACTGACTGGCAGATTCAAGGCTTTAGATATCTTTTTATTTCCTTTTCCATCTTTATAAAATTCCGTTATCTTGTTAAGCAGGTCTTTTGACAGTTCTTTTCCACTCTCCATGGCTCAGTATCTAGCTGGCTCAGTGCATCCACGTGAGAGCTATTAAACTCATTGATTATTTATACACAGACACTAATTGCAATTTAAAAAGCCACATATGTGGGAAATTAACATTTAATTGCCATTTTAACCTTTGTCACCTTGTGTGTTTGTACCAAGGCCAAACACTACAAGGTATGCAAACTTTTGATCAGGGCTATTTCGGTGATTTCTGTTATCATGATTTAAAAAGGAGCCAAACTGTAACTGATTTATAAATGGCTTCATATGATCACTATCCTTAAATAAGACAGTTTTTTTGGCATGATTAGTCATATTTTCAATATAAATGACATTTCACAATTTCAGCCAGGGTATGCAAACTTTTCAGCACAACTGTATATTCCAACAGAAGCTGATTTTGAGAGGTCAGGTAATGTTTTTCCAGTCTTTGCTCCTGTTTTGGAGACTCACTATGGGCATGTTCCTCAAAGAATTGGAACCAGTCATGTCCTTTTTGTTACTGTTGTCCATCGTCTTCAAAGATGACTTTTTTCCATGCCATTGTTGTAACCACTGATAAGTAGTTCAGTGCTCACTACAAGTCAGCCCTTTATATTGTCACTGTTTGGTTTCTCAAACTAAGTATTTCAGTGGGGTATTGTGCCTAGCCGTGTCATTGCTCTGTATTATGAACTGAACTGAATTGAATGAAATGAATTACGATGCCCATTTTCTCATGGTTTATACTATTTTTTTTTTCTCCTTTTCATAGGTTTCTTGCTAACTGGATATAAAGAATATTACAGTAATATAAGCATACTTGTCAAAGTCTCAGGAAAAGTGGAAAGGTAAATGTTATTACCTCTTTTTCTTAGCAATGCAAGAAAAAAACAATCTTGATGTTAAAATAGTACTATGACCTTCCTTTTCAAAGAAACATGTGCTGCAGCATCTGCACTTAGTGTTCTCTTAGTCAAATACCTGTTGAGCCTCTCAGGGAAGTCCATCTTATGGTGCTTCCTGTGATGGTGTGGCAGCAATGCTGCACTGCTCCTGAATTTAGAGCAGAGTTGTCACTCTCATGTAGGTTATCCCTGCTTTATGTTGTAATTAAAATGGGGGGGGCATGGCTATCAGCATTATCACTGCTGATTAACAAACCTGTAGTTTGTCAATCAGCACCTGACCACTGTGAGCCACAGTGTTTGGGAGAGGGAGCGTGAGAAATACAAATGATGGAGGATTTGGCTTAGTCAGAGGAGGTACAGGAAGTAGTAACTGGGTTTGGTAGTTGTTTAGATTGTCACATAGAAGCCTTTAGTTGCACTTTAAAGCTGAGCTCCATGGAAAGTAAAACTTCTCCCTTGCAGTGGGGCTGCCTCTCATACCTGATCCTCCACTCCACCAACTTCTTCTTTCCTATGCTTTGATGGTTGGATACCCTTTGAAGTCATCCAGACTGATGCAGGGACCGTAGCCCTGCATTGGATGAGAGGAAGATGAGGAACAGTCTACTGCTGGAGCATTTTTATTTTCCTGTAATTGGGCTTTAATTCTAGCACGGCTATTGCTTTTCAGGCATTCAGACTGATGCAGGGCCCATAGCTCTGCATTGGGTGAGAGGAAGCTGAGGAACAGTCTACTGCTGGAGCATTTTTATCTTCCTGGAATTGGGCTTTAATTCTAGCACAGCTATTGCTTTTCAGGCTTCAAGGTTAGGTGGATGAGAGTGTGCTGTCTATCTGCCAATGTTTATGTTTAATTACATGGTCAATTTGCTGCCGAGTTGCTGCTGTTTATGTAAACTGGACATGCTTAATGCTATCTTGGAGGATGGCAGATCACTAGATAAAAGAAACCGTTAATAGTATGAAGCAGATGGCTGTAAGTGGAAGAGGTTCAAGGGGCAGATCTTCAAAATTTTGGACTGTCCCATCAATATTGTCAGATAAGCAGCACACTCCTGAGAATTGTGATTTTAGAAGTATGCCAGACTGGGTTAAATAATAAGTTCTCCTTTTGGAACAGGTTACATGTTCCACCATTGCAGCTGATGGCTGCTTGTTCTCGAGGGTGCTGGTGAGCGCTCTCGTAGTTCATTGATTCTTCCTGGACTTTAGTAAATCCCTGTCTGTCCGGGAGGTACGGGCAGACAGCTACATGGACAGTTTACAGTTGCCTGACACTGCACCTGTGATCGTGGGTGCAATTCTTTTCAGGCTGCTAATGAAAAAAAACCTAATAAAATAAACTTTTTTTTTTACCTGCAAAAAAAATGTGTATTTATTATTTTTTCTTAGAAGGCGAACTTTAACTGCATTGCCTCCACTCCATCGTGCAGTGCACTGAAAAAGCCTGGATGCCGGCTGTCGTGTCATGCTAAGCCACTTTATACCTACCCTGAAGGACAGCAGCACACTAATCTGTACTTCCTGCATGAGGCACAACAAGTGTAGACTGATTACAACAAGGGGTGGCTTAAAATTCTGATGTAATTTGTGGACAGGCAGGCATTTCTCATCAGTGTTCAAGCACCCTGTACTATGACTAATCAACCACTGCTGGAAAGCCTGACATAACAACCTGACACAGTCTGCAACACAATAATACCAGCGGGTTGAAGTATCCGTTGTATCTGACAGGTCAGGCTATTTTACTGACATTTTATTACACAAACTACTGCGAGAAACATGAATAAGCCACACTTGGACCTGGTTCACATATATGCAAATTTAATGCGTTTTGAATCACATCCAATTCACATGACATGTGAACCAAAATCCTTTTCTATGGAGCCAGTTCACATATGTGCAGACCGGCCACAGTGCAAGTCTGGTATGATTTTCAGCCTGGTTTAGGTGCCATTTCCAATGTCATACACTTTAACAATTCGCATTGGAATCGAACCTGAACCACTGAACGAAATCACACTGCAAACCTGCCCCGCACGTATGTGAACCTAGGCTTACTGTACATACCAAGCGTTTGCATACCATCTCTGCTTTTCTGTCCAGTGTCCTAGGACCCCTCCTGACCATCATCAATGTATCATTGAATAAGACGACTAATATTTACTAGGCAGAAGTTTAGTGCTCCAGTGCCACCATCTCCACGTTACCAAGTTCCTTGCCCATGTAGTGGTTTTGCGCTGTACATCCAGAACTTGTACTCTCCTGTACCAGATCTTTTTTTGTCATGTTTGCATAATATGCTGTATTCCTTGTGTGTGTGCGCTCCTATTTGGCTTGGCTTTTCGAAAATATTTAGGTGGTGGATTTGTGCAAGGGTAGCTATGCTTGCTTCAGTTTCAATAGATTTTCGAAATTGATGGATTTCCTTAGCGTGGTTGAAGGGATCTCCACTGCTGGCTATTGAATTCTGACAGCTGTCAACTTGTGGCTGTCAGAATACCTGAACAATGACTGCATCTGATTGGCTGCAATGACTATTTGGCTGACCATTTTCTACCCAGTTCCTTTGACTTTTCAACCAAAATTTTGAGCCAGTAGGTGCCCTCAGGGACACCCACGGCTTGAATTTCGGCTGATTCCGCAGCAATTGGGCAAAACTTGATTAGTGTCTGGTTAGCTTAGGGGTTTATCCACCACCCGTTGTTTTGTCGGTATGCTAGATCAAAAAAGATGGGCTGTGCCCCAGTGAAGTGTTGGTTTCCATATTTCCAAATCTGACCTTATAAGACCTGTAAGAACATACTTTCTTCTTGATACCCTTTTATGATACCATGATGAGCTGCAATCCAGGCATTGTACTCTGTAAGTATTGTATAGGAGTATGCCATTGCCAATGAGCAAGACCATCAGTGAGGTAAGGAAGGCCAAAAGAATAGAAATGCTTTTGGGAGCCAGCCTAGCAGACTGTGCCTCATTTCTGTACATGTTGGAGACTATACATCCTGCACTAATTGAAAGGCAGACTGTGATTCCGATGTTACCCAAACATTCTGAGATATGTGCGCACACACAGAAGAGAAGTTATGTCTTCATTGCATGGTGTGTGCAATAAAAGATCACAGTATAGAAGGTGTACAGATTGGAATAGGTTTTTGATTCTTTAAGTCCTTGATTATTACAAAGATTGGGGGAGCTTGTCCAGCAAGCACTGAGCTGGGATTGTATTTGTCTGTTGAATATAATGGTCTGATTTTGTGATTGTTTCTATATGGTCACCTTACCTTGAAGTCTTGCGTTCTTGTGGTGCTACAAAATATCTATATGCCATTGTTTAGAGTCGTTCAGAATCTTGCAGTGTTCCTGGATATAAGTTGATAGCCATGTCACTAGTCACTATAATGTGTCCATTTAAACACTTCCTGTTCAAATTCAGATCATTCCAGAGTGATGAGACAGTTTGTATCGTGCAGATGAAGGACTTTTTCAGATAGCCGTGGAGCTCCTGATGTGGTCCGCAGTACAGACAGAGGCCCCCGCCAAGCCATGCGATGCTCCATAGGTGATCTTGTTAAATTGCAGTCTTGATGTACGGCACTGAGTGAAATGAATGAGCCTGTCATACACAGAGATGCGCAAACCTCTTTAGTAAAGATTGCCATTGTCTTTGAGCTGTATTTCTCTGCTTACAAATGAATCACTTTTTACGGCCTTGTGCAATGTGACCACAGCACATCAGTGAGAGGTAAAATCAGGTTACACACAGAAGCAAAGGGTGCTGTTGAGACGTAATGCAATGTCCTTTCTCTTCTTAAAGTAAATAGGTTTTATCTGTTCAAATCGTGACACAATGTCCTTACACACATAAGTGGGGGGTAAATACACGCCGTACTTTTGGTAACTTGTGCTGTTAATGGGCTGTTAAAGTAAGATGAAAGCAATAGGAAAGAAACACCTTAACATCAGAACAGCCTTTACAATGGAGAATCGTGCCTAAAAAGGCAATATTCCTAAACTGTAATCATTATCTAAATGTTGGGGCATTATACGCCATTTATGTTTAAACTGTCCTATTGTTAAGGTATGTATGTAGTAAATCTCAAAGCCTGGTACACACAATGAGAAAACTGGATGGAAAAGAAAACGCTTTCGGAGCAATTGTCCAATAATGTGATTGTTAATACATAGCTTTCGAGAGCCGATCACGACAGTTCATGGGAAAATATCCAAAAAGGGATAGGCATGGAAATTTTTCTCTTAAGATAACAGAATGAACACTTTTCATTTAATCAGTACAGTATTCATCCATACAGAAACGAGTGACCAAGACCACGCGTGCTCAGAATCAAAAGAATGCAAAACAATACATTACATTACATCACTTTTGAAGTTTTTTATTTGGTCTTACGAGAATTTTCGTACCTTTTTAGTAACATCTTAATTTTCGATATGAGACTAGCATGCAAACCCCCCCCAAAAAAACGTATGGTCATTCGTCCAATATTTTCATCATGTATACTAGGCTTAACATTGGAGGGCTTTTATATTCTGCAGCTGCTGACTTTTAATATTAGGGTACTTACTTGTCCAGGCATCCAGCGGTGTCCTCACCCCCGTTCTAATTCTTCAGTCAGCGGTCAGGTGCTGGCGACACCATCTTGACTAAGGGAAAGCAGCAGTGAAGCCTTGCGGCATCACAACTGCATACCTTCTGTGCATGTGCAAAGCGTGCTGCTTTTTATATATGGGCCGCAGTCCTCTTGGAACTGTTTCGCAGAGGGCTGCAGGGGGAGGAGGGGGGTTTTGCGAACATCTAGCTCAGTTCACTGTGGAGAACTGAGGTGGGAGTGGGTACCTGTCAGAACCAGGTTACTGCTCCCCCCTCCCCCCCAAAAAGGTGCTAAATGTGGCAGCAGTGGGGGGGAGGTGGATATGCAGAGCTTCCATTTTTGGGTGGAACTCCACTTTAAATGTCAAAAAGAAAACAAAATACAAGATAACTTCATGTGCTGTCTGCCTGTGCTGTGCTTTTATCAGTCTCCTTAAACTATAAAACCTCTCTTCATTATATTTTAAAGTGAATCTAATGTTTTTTTTTTAAATAACAGATATGTCTGTACTTACCATCTGTGTGCAGTGGTTTCGCACAGAGCAGCCCAGATCCTCCTCTTCTTGGGTCCCCCGCCAGCGTTCCTGGCCCCTCCCTCCTGTCGGGTGCCCCCACAGCAAGCAGCTTGCTGTGAGGGTTACCCGCTGCTCCATGTTTCCATTCACACACTGAGCCGTGGCTCAGCCCCGCCCCCTCTCTCTTCTCATTGACTCACTGGCTGTGATTGACAGCAGTGGGAGCCAATGGCTCCCGCTTCTGTTTCAGCCAATGAGGACAGGGAGTTCCGGGATAGCTGAGACTCCAGTGCACATCGTTTGAACGAGAAGGGGCTTAGGTGAGTATTAGGAGGGGGGGCTGGGGAGGCTGCTGCACAGAGAAGGTTTTTTTATCTTCATGCATAGAATAGAATAAAAACATTGAGCCTTCAGGAACCACTTTAAGGGAGAGGAGGGGGGATGTTTTCTGTGGCAATAAATCACTTTCTGTCATTGGGTGACAGCATTGCTCCTCCATAGATACAGTACAGTCAGTAAATATTGTTACTCTAGGACAAAATGTTTGTTACTGGCAGGATCACCAGGTGAAAGTAAAGGAACAGATCCTAAAAAATAACTAATGTAGCCACATCTGAGGACTGGTATGCTTCAGTAGGTTACATTTTTGTTCATGGGTTGAGCTGGACTTTGAAAAGCTGAGTTCCAGATATGGGTTTTTTGCATGGTCACATTGGTCCAGCTTGGATTAGTGGAAGTATACATGCTTTATATTGGTATTAGCCCCCGCTATTACAGTGATCCCTTCTTTCTTCTGTATCCTGTGTATAGTGAGCACAGGGCATATGCACCATTCAGAGAACACCTTGCGGTTTTTCTCAATGAATGAAAAGCATTTTCTGATTGGAGAAGGTGGCACTGTGACATCACAACCTCCACCTTGTTCAATCAGAGAGAGCCTTGCATTCATTAAAGGATCAGTTCACCTTTGGAACATGTTACGTGGTCCACCCGTTTTTAAGGTGGAACATGTATCATGTTCCCCTAGCTGCAGCCGCGCTTGCCACCCCCCCCTCCTCTCCCTCTGATGGATAGTACGGGGAGAAGTCTCCCCATACTATCTGTCAGATGTCCATGAATGAATGAACTGCGAGTCCCGAAAGCCTTAGCAATGGTCGGTTTGTAGTTGTCAGTGAACTACCATGACGCTGTGGTAGTTCATTGAAGCTTCCTCTCAGAATATCTGCTTGACCGTACATCCCGTACAGCAAGCAGATATTCCGACAGGTCTGCAGGTCTGTGTGGCATCAACAATCTACTGATCGCCAGTGCAATGCTTTCCAGGCTCCTTTTGGACAAAAATAATAAATGCACATTTTTTGTATTCTGGCAACTGACAGCGACTTCTGTCAGAATGGCTGAACAATGGCTGCATCTGATTTCAAGTAGCCATTGTATGGCCAACAATTTTCTACCCAGCTCTGATTTTTCAATTAAAGGGTGTCTGGTGGCAGAGTGCTGACAGTGCGACCCACAAAATGATCTCCTGACAAACTGGATGACATTCCGTCAGTGTATGGCCAGTGTTAGACCACGTTTGTGTGTCAGTAACACACTGTGACCAAATTAGGGAGAAACATTGTTCTGCTGGCCCATGACTCATGTAATGGCTGCTGTTCTCCATGAGACAACTGCCTGTCTGTGGTCACCCTTACATTCAGAGCTGGTAGGGCTTGTTCACACTAGACTAAATTCCTAACTCAAATGCTCCTATAGCTTTAGTATGGGTGTTAGACTGGGGTTTTAAAAACGTTAAAAACACTCCCCAAACGCCCTGTGTGCAGTTTTGATGCATTTCTAAGCATTTTACAAGCTTTAAAACTGTACCACAGATGCCTATAATAAACTCTAATGCTATTAACTATCCACAGCCTCACTAAAAACGCCTGCCAATGCATTTGCGGAGCGTCATCATATATTGAATGGAAGGTATTAGAAGGATTCAAACTCCTCCAGACTTGATATGAAGTTTAAATTTTGAAGCGACACTAACGCGTCATGTTTTGGTAATGTGAACAGCACTGTGTGCTGTCCATAGTATCATTTGCATAGGCGTTTGAGGAGTGTTAAAAATGCCCCTCAAATGCCTTGTTTAATGCCAGGGTGAACTAGGCCTTAAGAAGATATTGGGCAGTTAGGTGAAGAATATGTAAGTCAGCAGCATCCTCTGAAGTTACTATAAATGCAGAATTGTCCTGTTTATATGTAGGTACACATTAATCATTTTAAAGGTGCACGTAACCTTTTTTTTTTTTCCCCCTGATATTCCAGCTTCCTCAGCCTCTAATGCATACTGACCTCCATGCCAAGGCCCACTGCATTCTGTGCTGCCCTTGTTAAAATATTCTTTGATCTGGCACAGTCATTTCAGTGATCTCAATGGGAACTGTCTGCCGAGTGCTTCCAGGCTTGGGAGGCAGCTCATAGACGTCTATGGGGAAAGAGCATACTATATATCTTTCGTATTTTGTACACACACCATAGAATAAACTCATAAATGAACAACCTTACTATATTCAGTGTATGATGTTGTCAGCAATGACCACTTAATGTTATATATAATATATTCCACAGTTAACTGAACTGTGTCCATTACATAAAGTATTGTTTTGAAAGTGGAATATTTGATAAATGAAGAAATTATGTTACTAATTTTTTTACCATCTGCATTGTCTCCCTGACAGTTGTGGACTGTACAAAGAGTTGAGGCTTTCGTGCATACTAATTCAACCCTTAAATGTTTTAGTAAAGGGTTAAAGTATTGGGTTTACACACAGAGGGGCTGCGTTACTAAATGAAAATAGACTGTGCACTTTGCAAGTGCAGTTGCATTCATTTTCCCCAGAGCTTAGTAAATGTGGCAAAGCTCTGCTGATTTTTACCATCCAATCATGTGGAAGCAAAAAATGCAGTTCTTTTTCTTTTTAATTTTTCCATGCACCTAATAGGGTATTCTTTGCAAAATTAAACTTTATCACATTTACTAAGTTCTTCGGAAAACAAGTGCATGTGCACTTGTAGCGTGCACAGTATATTTGTCTTTAGTAAACCCATCCCATTATTTACATACTGATTGCTTCCAGGGTACTCTTCTTATATTCACCTTTTTTATTTTAAGATGACTTCTATATCCACATCAGAAATTTTGGTGGATGTAGTTGTAACTGTCTTTGTTGAGAAAACTCCTACTAGACCTGTCTGTACGAGCAAAGCTGAGAGGCACTGTAAGTTGGCAGTATGAGGCCATTACTAGGAGGGTTCATAATATTGGTCCTGATGTGGCTGCAAATAACACGGTAGATTAGTTGGCCTTTCCTTATTATTATTAGTATTATTATACAGGATTTATATAGCGCCAACAGTTTGCGCAGCGCTTTACAATATAAGGGAGACAGTACAATTACAATACATTTAAGTACAGAAGGAATAGGAGGGCCCTGCTCGTGGAGCTTACAATCTAAAGGAAGGGGGAGGTGATACAAAAGGTGATAGCTGCGGGGGATGATCTGGCGGAGGTGATTCAAGTACAGTTCTTAGGTGGAGGTGGGGTAGGCTTCCCTGAAGAAGTGAGTTTTCAAAGATCGACTAAAGGTAGACAGGGTGGGGGCTGGGCAGACATACTGTGGTAGGGAGTTCCAGAGAATGGGAGAGGCTCTGGAGAAGTCCTGGAGGCGAGCATGGGAGGAGGTGATGAGGGAGCTAGAGAGGAAGATATCGTGGGAGGAGCGGAGTGGGCGATTTGGGCGATATCTGCGGATGAGGTTGGCGATGTATCTAGGGGCAGTGTTGTGGATGGCTTTGTAAGCTCTGGTCAGTATTTTGAATTTTAAACGTTATGTTTTTGGCATGTGCTTCACAAAAATAAACGTACATGCCGAGGCTTGGAGAGCCAGAATAATCACTGGGTCAGATACACCTCCTGAGCAGGGGCGGACTGACCATTTGGAAACTCGGGCACTACCCGAGGGCCCGGGGTCAGTAGGGGGCCCCATGAGATGCCCCTGGTACCTTTTTAATAGGCTTTTTTTTAGTTTGGGCAAGGACACAGGGACCCCATGATCCCCTATTGCCCCATGTTGGGCCCCATGAGTTGTCAGTCCGCCCCTGCTCCTGAGATGCCCATTGCCTTATACTGGCCATACATTGTTAGAATTTTGTTCAATTTTTGCTCATGTTTGGATTCTGCAGTGAATGTTAGGACCTTGCTATGCTTTTAGGAAGGGCTGCCTGGATTATAACACTAGGGAAGGTGAATTACATATTCTTTGCCGGGTAACCAGTTGACCTATGTATGTAATCAATATAATGTATATTTTTTATTATGTATACATAAAGATTTTAGAATTACTGGACTGTGTGTCTATTTGGAATATATAGAAAAAAAAAATCTTATCATGACCAAGCTCCAGCAGCTGCAGTGTAAAATTATGAGGCCACAGGTTGTAAATTTATTAGATCCTGAAAGCTGGGTCTGACTTCTAATCCGTCTTCTAGGATTGCACAAATGAAGGCTTGTGTGTCTCCTCTATTCCGTGGCTAGTAAATTGCCTCTGTGTGACCTAAAAACATGCCATGTACGTATTCTTTTTAAAGAAACCTCTGCTTCCAATTCTGTAAGCTTCAAAATTGAAGGATTTGAACTAGTGCTGCATATGTGAAAGAAAAAGAGAATTTCTATTTGCCATTTCTATATTATCGAAGGGCATAAATATTTGTAAAATAAATGCAAACAATACACTTATAACAAACCATTGGGCATGAAACCCAGTTCTAGGTGATATGTATACAGTAATGATGGTGTGGTGGGGGAAAATGAAGCATTTTGGGTGGGAATACAGGGGGCACAGGCAGGACCATGCGAGGCCTATTGAGGTGGTTGCATATAAGCAAGGTGAGGGGTGGCACAAATGTTGGAGTGTCCATACTAGTCACTCCATGCTCAGTGCAGTTCAGTAATGAGCTCCCTGCCAGGGCCAATATGCCTGGTACAAAGACAGATGCAATCTTTAGAGACATGGAGCTTGTTAAACATGCAGGCTCAGCATCACCAAGCACAGTGCTGTTGACTACTTTACCTGCCTGACAGGCGCAGTGGCTGGGCAGTGTTTGAGCTTCTTACAGGTTTCACATCACAGAGCTGGCTGCGTTTGTGCGTACATGGGTGCACACACACATCCAGTGCTACAAAGGGGAACGTTGGCAAAAATGGCCACCCTGGGCAGAGGACCAGTCCTTGTTGTTTGCTAACCTTTTTGCTTGATCACTATGTGAGACAATAAATGATTACAGTAATGATGCCATCAGTCATATTTGGTAAAGTGTTTCTTATTAATTAAATGTAATTATAACAAAAAGGACATTTTCTATTATCTGCAGCCTTAAAATGAAACCTTTTGGGCCTCATTCACACCAGTGTGCAGAGACTTTATTTTGTTTTTTTTCTGCACCCGTTCTGCAAGGGCACATAAACAGCTGTTCTTCATGTGCCCTGTTCACATCACAGCACTAGTATCACGCGTGAACTTTTTCTGTGCAGGAATCTGCAACATGTATAAAACTCATTGGAACACGCATGAAAACTGATGGAAACTGGTGTCTCTGCAAGTGAAATCTGCATGTTTTTCTGCACATATGGCGTGAACAGGGCCTATATCTCTGAAACTTGTAACATCATTCTAATCTTTTATCAGCTCTAAATTAGGACAGTTGCACCCATTTATATTAGAAAGGCATCACGTGACCCCCTAAATACAGCAAAGAAATAGGATAAAATACACCGCTCTAGCCGGGGATAATTTGATTGCGGCACCTTCTCTTGCCATGCCCTCGTCTCTAAAAGCCAGTAGCAATCCTTAACCCTGTCCATTCATGTTATCAACAATGTTCCAAAAGATAGTCACTGCATTGTGTCCCTCAGTCTCTCAAGCTGATGTTAGAGAGGCAACTCCACCTTAGTGATCCTACTGCTGATGATTGCTAAAAGACTGCCTGTGTCTCTATGGAATCACTCCCTTATTAACTGAAGCAGTGAGATGTTGCTTTCATTGCCAGCAATTGAGGTTCACTAATGTTTGGAGGTTTCGGCTGCCTTAGCTGGCTAGGGAGTGGTTCTCTAGGGACAGGCAGCTGTTTATTTACTAAAGCTGGAGAGTGCAAAATCAGGCACACGTCTACACAGAAACCAATCAGCTTCCAGGATTTATAGCCAAGGCTTATTTGGACAAGCTGGGGTTAGACGCTGATTGGCTACAGGTGCACCAGATTCTGATTGAACCAGCTTTAGTAAATCTCCTCCACAGCGTCTTGGTCATTCTGATGATGGCAATTGAGTCGCCTGACTGACCTCAGCCTTCCGCCTTCCACCTTCCACATTTATCTGCAAAACAACATCAAGTATAGTCTTACTTCGTGTTCCTGAATATGAAACCCTTTTCATTCCCGACCTCCACTCAGTTCTCTCCCAGACTCTTCACGTTGTCATGGCTTGGTTTGGTAACCGTCCATTTCAAAGGATGCATACAACTGGAATAAAAAGGAGCAACCTTCTTTCACTTAGTAGTTTGAAACATAAAACAAATTTAATGGAAATGCTTTTACAAGATAATCTCTTGGCTAAGTATATCACATAAAAATATCAGCAGCCATCCTCAAGTTGGTCTTCTCCTTCCTGTTCTTTCAGCATGGCTAGCACATCCCGCTGTTACAGGAAACCACACTCAAATCAGATGTGTTTAAACAGTAAATATGTTACATGTACATCTAGTTTAAAAAACAACTTGTAGACCTTTATGTTCATCCCTCACTCTTGTTTAGAAAACCGGTCTATGGATTGAAACTTCTCAACTCTTTTATATCTCCAAATCCCACCCACTCAACAGGTAGGAATTCGTCTGCCTCTATGTTGAGACCTCTAGAATAAAATGTTTGTTTTGTGTCTTGTGGTCCTCTTTTTGAGAGAGGCATCACACAATATTACCCTCTCCAATTTTTCACCACCATTTCAGATTAACTGGTTTGCATGTTTTTAGGTAAAAAGATTGGGAGTGTCTGACTTTTCAATCCTTTGAGGGGTGTTTCTTGTGTTCTCCAGTGTGGATGTGTAACTGCCTCTTCCTTCTCACTATATACCAGAGGTCTCCAAACTGCGGCCCAAGGGCTATATGTGGCCCTTTGCTTGCCTGTATCCGGCCTTTAGGGCACTGTTTCTCCCACTGTCACCACTGATGGGCCATCAATCCCCCCACTAACACCATCAATGGGGCACTATTCCCAATGATACCAACAATGAGGCACCATCCCTCCTAATAAAACCACTGATGGTACATGTTTTATTCCCACTGGCCACAGTTTTACATTAAGCCTCCTTGTTTATCTTATCTATCCTTAACAAATCCAAAATTATTTTTCCTTGTTTTTTTTGTTTTTTTTTGCTTTTTTGACAATCTTTTCTCTAGCATTTTTCCTAAAACCTTTTAGCCATTTCTTCCCCATGTCCAGAAACCTCTAAATCAGTAGGTTTCCACTGAATTCTTTAAAATTGGCCTCTCGGAATATTGTTAATTCACTGCCTGTGATGGCAACAATCCACACTTAAAAGACCATTACAGTCAAGGGGCTTGTGAAAAGTGCTAGTTTCTTTTGCTTCTGTTTTTAAAGAGGAAGTGTACCCACAACAACTTGATAAAAAATAATGTTCTTTAGCAAAGAACATACATTCCACATTAATAATTATTCTACCAAACTTAGTGTGTGCTGTAAATTGCCTCTAGCATTGTTCCTGTTTCTTTTTGCTGGAGGCTGCCATTTTGCTGAAGCCCAGAGTCCTGAGCAGCATTAAATCCTTAGGCTGTCAGCAGATCAACCTCTACAGTTTCGGCACAGTGCCTAAAAATAGAGAGCAACTGCGCATGAGCAGAGGGAGGCCGTGTACTACTGGATTTTAAACAGTAGCGGCACTTATTTAAAATTTTTTTACATACCGTAGTTATAGCTGCAAAGGGGGCAGCCTGAAGTGATTTAGCAGGAATTTTTTTACTACATTTCACTAAATCTAATAAAGTTAACCCCTTCTATACTGTATTTGGTACAAAAGGTCAAATTATAATCTGGATTGTTTTAGTTGTTCCAAAAATGCCTAAATGGTTTTTCTTCTGTACCTCTCCCTTCTGCTATATGTTCACCAATATTATTTTTTCCACAAGTGGTTGTAATAAACTGCTCATTTCACCATCACATGAACAAAAATTTACCCTGTTGCAAATTTGCACCCTGAGTTGATCCCCTTTTCTGTATACAAAATATTCCACTTCACCTCTGCACATGGGAACCTGAAAAAAAAAAAAAGGAAAAAAGAAATTCTAAATCTGCTACCCACTACATCTCTACACCTTTCATGCTTGTCATTTTGGTTGTTGCTTGTTGGCCACAATCACAAGTAAGTATGTAGAAGTTAGTCATAGTGGCTTCTGCTGTTGGGAAACCAGTGATTATTTTATTGTCATGGCCATGATTTTCTTTAATCACCAGAAGGGCTGGGAGATATGACTCTGAACAACCATGGCCTATGACATGCTGATGTTGGGATGGTACTCATTCGGGTTGGGTGATGAGATGAAAGCTGAATTCTGCCTAAATTGGCACATTGTAACTATCAGGAGGAACTGGATAATCTATACATTCAAAAGTAGCCCCCCCCCCCCTTTTGAAGACTGCATAGAGAAATAGCCCTGTATCCTTGTCTGCACCCCTCCTAGATTTGTTTTTCTGCTTTAACACTGTCCTGGTAAAGAGGAACATTTTTGCATTGTGACATAAGTAATCACTATGACGGCAGGAGGAGATAAATGGATGCACTTTGCATTAAACACAATCCCCACAATATTGCCTCTGTGCAGTCTTCATCACGACTAGCGTATTATTCGAATGGGGCTGCCTGGGAGGAACACATTATCCCCAACAGTAAAAATTCCCAAAGAGATCATATTATCCAATTTTCCTGCAATCTGAAGAGCTGTGCTGTAGAAGTGTAAAAATTGTTGTGTGCTTCCTGTACCTGAGTGCCTGCGGTGTCTGAGGACTGTCTGTATACTCACATGCATATCGAACTGACAATGCTCAACGTGAGGCCTCTTCAGTCTTCGAGGGGCTGGAGATGGTTATATGAAGAACATTCTGATAAGTAATGCTCGAAAAGTGTTCCTGACCATAGCCAGCCTGAATTTTCACTGAATTCTACAAAGATTTATTACTTGTGATATTCTTATACTGTTGATACTTTTTATGCCACTTGGATACTTTGTTTACAACTTTACCATCTTGGAATCTAGCTCATTATATATATATATATATATATATATATATATATATATATATATATATATATATATATATATATATATAATAATATTAACATCCGTTAAATATTTCTTAAAATAATTGTATTTTTACATGCAGCTAGAGTATCTCATAATATTAGGATCTTTGAATCTACCTTACAGAAAGAACCAGTACTAGATACTAGCAGTAAGGCTTTGCAGTGGTATACATGTGCAGATAGGGAAAGGGAGCAGAGGGATAACCTTACAGGCATGCAGCTACTCCTGCTCTGCTCAGTCAACAGGCAGGAAATTGGTGCTTAAGCAGGCTGCACCAAAATATTAAAGTGTATCTAAAGGCAAAATGTATTTTATTATATATATATATAGATATAGAGAGAAAAGAAAAAAAAAAAGAGAACAGTACCTAAATGGTTCCGCCTGGCAGTACTCGGGTCGTTGGTTCGAATCCCAACCACAGCACCACCTGCCTGGAGTTTGCATGTTCTCCCTGTGCCTGCATGGGTTTCCTCCGGGTACTCCGGTTTCCTCCCACCTTCCAAAGACATGCTGGTAGGTGAATTGGCTCCTGTCTAAATTGGCCCTAGTATGTGTGTGCATGAATGTAAGTTAGGGAGCGATGTGAATGTATAATATATATGTAAAGCGCTGCGTAAATTGATGGCGCTATATAAGTACCTGAAATAAATAAATAAATATATATATATATATATATATATATATATATATATATGAAAAAAAGTGAGCGCTGATCCTAGAAAGCAGCTAGGCACTCTAAGTAACCAATAAATACTTATACAGAATAATATAAATAAAAGTGCAGCGCTAAGTGATAAATCTGAAAATTGTCCAGTTCATATAAACGTGCCAGGTGACAAATGGAAATCCACAATGGTGATCCGTGAGGAAGTAGCAGAAATGCGCACTCACCAGAAGGCGGATATATATAAGCAGTATATATCAAAAGCTCATGGATCCTCGGTCAAGAAGAAACAGGTCTGGTCACTGTGGATTGGCCTATCCTTTCCTCAAGGGTTCAGAGCAAAATTCTTCCTCCTCTTAGGTGGATGCTTGGATTCCTAATAAGGACTCTGCAAAGAGGTACTCCAACTTCACCGCCACCGAGACTCAGCCGCTCACCGGCGCCGCCTACTTCCGTCCCGGGGACGTCCCACCTCTCCCGAGCCCGCCGCTAGAGGCGGAACTCACACTTCTCACTGGGAGCAGTGCGAAGTGTGAGTTCGGCCTCTGGCGGCGGGCTCAGGAGAGGTGGGACGTCCCCGGGAGGGAAATAGGCGGCGCCGGTGAGCGGCTGAGTCTCGGTGGCGGTGAAGTCGGAGTACCTCTTTGCAGAGTCCTTATTAGGAATCCAAGCATCCACCTAAGAGGAGGAAGAATTTTGCTCTAAACCCTTGAGGAAAGGATAGGCCAATCCACAGTGACCAGACCTGTTTCTTCTTGACCGAGGATCCATGAGCTTTTGATATATACTGCTTATATATATCCGCCTTCTGGTGAGTGCGCATTTCTGCTACTTCCTCACGGATCACCA
Source organism: Staurois parvus (assembly GCF_062004578.1). Classification (NCBI taxonomy): domain Eukaryota; kingdom Metazoa; phylum Chordata; class Amphibia; order Anura; family Ranidae; genus Staurois; species Staurois parvus. The sequence goes on from NW_028318460.1 coordinate 101,466, forward strand.
TTGTGGATTTCCATTTGTCACCTGGCACGTTTATATGAACTGGACTTACAGTGGACAATTTTCAGATTTATCACTCAGCGCTGCACTTTTATTTATATTACACACAACACACACCACACACAACACACACACTTTTTGAGGCTGTCCGAGACCCTGCTAGAGAGATTCATTCTTTCCATCTGTCCTTGTGATCATTGTTACTGGCACTTAAAGTGAGAGAAAACCCAACATTTTAAGTTGTCACCAGAAGAGGAATATCAGGGAAATCCAATGAGAACACCTGATTTGGTGCCGGCTAAAATAGAATTTACTGTACGTTGGAGAGATTTCCTCTCCAAGTATGTTGTGTATATACAATACAGTAAGTGAAGTGAAATCTCTTAACCATTCCGTGCTTTACCAAAGTGGGAAAAGATGTACTTTAATCAGCGGTCAGGGACAACTGTGCTGGGTGACAAAGGAGTGTGGATTATAGATTTGGCTGCACATAATTACTAACTCTTTGTGTGATAAAACTGTTTCCAGATATGTATCCCACTGTGTATATAGCTGCTTACCTGGTGTTCATCGTTAACGCATTATTTTTCCTCTAGTGCCTAATAGTCTGCAGTGAAGTCAGCATGTTTTTCCCCACAGAGAATATGCTCGCCGTAGTGGCAGCTACCATTTAACAGAGAGAGTAAACTCCTTTCAATTTCAGACTGAAAATTTTCTTTGGGCTTTTCCTGGCCCTGTTGACAAAGTCTGAGCCTTGCCGTGTGTCGTACACTGACCAGTGCACAGTAATACTCTGGGCAGCATATTTTTATTTTCTGTGGTTGAAGAAAATAAGCTGTACCATATCCAAATATTATTATTATACAGGATTTATATAGCGCCAACAGTTTTCTCAGCGCTTTACAATATAACGGGAGACAATACAAGAGGGAAAAGAGCTTACAATCTAGGAATACTTGGTAATAATTACTCCCTCTGAATCATTTATTGTTATTGCTCTGATCTCAGCCCACAACTGGTTTGTGTCTGATATAAGATCCATATTAAGGGTACTTAGGGGTTAGGTTTCTCTGGGTTAAAGCTGAAAATTCTCCCTTGCATTGGCTGTGTGCCGGCACTGCAAGGGTTAACTCCTCAATTCTGTCTAAAGAGAATGGAAAAGCAGATTTACTTACCTGATCCTCCACTCCAACAAGCTCTTCTGCACTGCTAGTCCAGTCTTTAGAGCATCTTCTCCCTCATTCTCCAGTGGTCTCAGGTCCTCTGATGTCTTCCATACTGATGAAGGGTCCATAGCCCTGCATTGGATTTGAGGTTGGTAAGGGCTTTCCACTACCATAGCATCGAGGAGCATTATGTGCTGTCCACCAGACTAAACAAGCAGTAAACACTTGGAGTGCATGTAGATTTTTTTGTCCTAAATGTTTCTAAATCACTGACCGGAAAAAAGTAAAGTACCGTAAGTATATACTCTGTCTTTTCATCTAATTCCTAAATCTCTCTAAATCTACATTTGCTACCTTGCCTTAATTTCTTTTGCCTTCAGAGCCCAGTTGAATTTTCACACCTTTTTTTAACTTTATATTCTTGTACCCCATTACAATATCATGTGTTACATGTGTGTGTGAGTGTATATGTATGTGTGTAATACAGGTGTACCTCAGTTTACAAATTTAATTCGTTCTGCGGGACTTTTCATATTGTGAAAAATTTGTAAACCGAAACATGGTTTCCCTTAGGAATGCATTGAAAACCAATTAATCCGTTCCGGAGGTCAGAAAAAAGTGAAAAAAGTCTATCTGTTCAAAACTCTTTATAAAGTGCACTTTAAAGGCATAAAGGGACATGATTTAAAAAAAAAAAACGTAAATGCATTGAAAACCAATTAATCCGTTCCAGAGGTCAGAAAAAAGTAAAAAAGTCTGCTGTACAAAACTCTTTATAAAGTGCACTTTGAAGGCATAGTACTGTACAGGGACATGATTAAATAAAATTTGTAAATGCATTGAAAACCAATTAATCAGTTCATATTCTGAAAAAAAATTGTAAACCAAGCCATTACTTTCAATGAATTTTCATTCGTAGACCGAAAATTACGTTAACCGAGGCATTCGTAAACCGAGGTACGCCTGTATATATAGATTTTTTTTTTCTTGGAAATACATTTGCATACTTTTCCTGCTTCCTGCTCTCTCTCCAATGCTGTATGCTGATATCGTTAGAACTGAACTCTAGATATGACTTATATTGCATATTTACATTGCTCCAGCTTGGGCTTGCACATTTCATATCTGAGCAATCGCTCAGGAAGCTGCAAATCGCTGTTGTAGTTGGCACTACTACAGTGATTGCACAAATCTTTTTTCACAGGGGGTCGCATGCTCAGCGCTGCCACCATTCACAGAACAACTTGTATTTAATTACTTTCATTGAATACAACACGTTCTCTGATTGAATGAGATGGAGAGACTGTGTGGTGATGTCATAATTGCCAGCTCAAGTCAGAGAACGCCTGCTGTCTAAGTACCAGCCACACCTCTCAGCCAGGGCCTGTAGAGGCAAAAGAAGCACCTACATCAAGTGCCATGTTTTGGGGTGCAGTTGTGGGCAGCAGATTTCCTGCTTCTGGCCATCTTCTGTCCTGTGCTGCAGATTACAGAGCGTGAGTGTGGCACTCTGTGGGCAGCCACTGTCAATGTGACAACCACCATTTGTATCAGGAGCTCTGACACTGCTTCTGAGGATCAGAGCACAGCATGGCTGTTACAATGACAACAAATCTCTGAAGAGCTCTTCTTATGGAATCTTCAGGAGTGAATTGTCCGTTTACCAGCCATTCTGCACTCTGTTCATTAGGAAGGTGTCACAGCTCCTGGTACAAAAGTCACCCATCACACTACTGCTCTGAATTACTTTATCCATAAACAAAATAAATTACCATTTAAACACAATTGAAATCTCTATTTTTTTAATGGCAACAATGAAATTGCATTTTAAAATGGTGCATGCTTCCTTGCAGATATGTTGTCACACATTAGCCTGCAGTTTCTTGTTTGTGTATTCTTAGCTCTTTGCTGCAGTGCTGCTCCTGATCCCTTTCACATGTGTGGTTGTCTGTGCTCACCTATGGGCATCGTCTGCTGTTCTCTGGGTTTTATTTCCTTCCCTTCCAACACTTCCTGGCCCGCCTCCTTGTTTTCCTGCCTATATAAGACATGCTCAGTCTAGACCACTTTGCCTGAGCAATGGCTTAGTGCCTGTGTGGTGTTAACTCCCGTATCCTGCATTTGTCTACTCGTGTACCGACCCCAGCTATTGGAATTCCGTTTGCCTCCTTCCATTGTACTCTGCTCCCAAGAGTGGTCTCCACATCCTCAGCTCGGCGTACTTGGGGGCCGGGACCTGGTCCCAGCTTGCTGCAAGTCCATCCCCACCATCAGGGGCTCTGGTGAAGAAGCAGGCTGGGGCTTAGACTTCACATCCTGGGGAATCCCAAGTTGACTATCTACAAGGACTCACTACCACAGGCACGTGAGATATCATTTTTATCATTTTGTAATAATATTATCTATATGCCATCTTGTAATGTCTGTCCCTCTGCATTAGTGGGAGATGATGAAGGTAGTACCACTGTCAGGGAAGTTATTGATCATTCATAGGAAGTTATCTGTAGGAACAATTTTCATTCTTTGCTAGGAACCAGGTGCGTAATGGGGTGGTTCTACCCCAATCAGGATCCTCCCTGTCTCCAGCTCCTTTTTTTTTTCTTTTTTTTTACCTTTTAAAAACACCCTGGCATTAAAAACTAACAATAGATGCTGCATTACATGCTGTTCATACTCAGTCACTATGGAGTTCGTTTTCTGCATTCTGCAAAACCCTGGATGATCCTGCTGTTTTCTGTCTCCCCGTCCTGTCCTTGTACCCACTGTTGGGGATTTTGCAGAGGAGTGTTGGCAGCTACTGCACATGTTTAGTTTTCAGTGAATTTCTATGCTGAACATTTCCTCCGTATCACATCTGAGCAGCCCATTTGACAATAGAGTTACACATGTGGGCATATATACAATGTTAAATGACAGCCCACTCCCTCCCTCCTCCTCCTTGCCCATGAACCAGCTAAACACAACGGGGGTGGGATATTACATCTTGATTGATGGTGGTTTCACCTCCCTGTTATTATAAGGCACATGCTGGAGAGGCATGACACAGCCTGTCATTAGCAGAAATCCGCCCACATCATGTTTCTGCCAACAAAATAATAAAGATTTGATTTCAAATATATTTGACCATTTAAAAATGTTTGATATTATTTATTTTTACTCTATGCCAAAGGCAGTTTTTTTATTTTGAACATGTGACCAGCAGCAGAGGACTAGAAGCTCCTCCTGCGGCCATAGTCTGCAGACAGACTAGGAAAGAGCTGGATCGTGTATTGGCTGTATATCGTTTACAAAAGAAGGTGCTTCTTAATATATAATTTTTTTTATATTAAAATATTTACAGTGCCGTCATCCACATACAGAAAGAGAAATGTAAATGTAAGAGTGTGTGTTTAGTATCACTTTAAATGCAGTGGTCAGTCATATTAGAGGGGAGAACACAGGGTTGTTGGGGGTTATATACCCTTTAATACACCAATCAGCCAGCCCACATTTATGTAGCCTTTTTGGCTGCTGTCAGAAGATATGTGTTCCTCATCTCCATAAGAGTACTTATGGATGGGTATTCCCTTACCAGCATAGCCTGCTCCAGGTTTGGGATCACCGAAACAAAGAAGAGCCCTATAGACAAATGGCTCAGCTCAATTACAGTTTCTTATGATCGGTGTAAAAAACGATCTTCAGGATTAGGAATTTATGAATTAAAGTATTTTCTTGCCTACAATAACCAACATACACATTTCCTAAGAGGAGTAAGATTCATGGTAGAAATCTTCCTGACCTTCTGGAATTGCTTGTTTGTGCTGTTGATCCATTGGGTCCCTGATCTGTACAATGCTTCTCTCTTTAGCATGTCAGTGAAATGACATGCTGTCCAGCAGGTTCCTAATTATAGGCAGTGCCACCATGAAAGGTTTATTTGGTTAATGACTGTCACCTGCCTCCTGCTGTCTCTCCATGGGTTACAATTATTTAAAAATCCACTTGAAAACATGACAAATCGGTTAGTGTCATTTTTTTCCTTCTTCTCCTTTCTTCAGCATGTAAGTGGTATCCTAAAGTAAAAGGTGACTATTTGCTTAGCAAATTGTCTCTTTTTTAGCTGTTCAGATGCTAGGACATTTCTGCACCACGTACTACATACACATACTATACTAGTGCTGAGTTGTCATCCAAAGCTGTGTACATCTACTGCCTGTGTTACAATTTGTAGCTGCTAGAAACAGATTTAAGCCCCTTTCACACTAGCACTGTTCAGTCTGTTTAGCAAGGGATCCGTGAATAGATTTCCTGCTGAATTGGATCAGAATGGGATGAATGCTACTTTGGTGACATTTTCGTCTGTTCCTTGTTTAGCTTCATTCAAATAAACCTTTCCAGACCCATGTAAAGGGATGCAGACCTTTTCCATTTTTTTTTCTGGATCTGGACGGACTTGGAGGTAAGCAGATGTGAATAGAAGTATTATAGGTCCAATTACCTACTTACATGGAGCTTCCGATCAGGTCTGCCTGAAAAGTTCAAATGCAGACCTGATCCAAAAGCCCATGTGAAATGAACCTTAGCCTTCTTTAAATCAGATGAAGGAAAAAAAAATGCTGCGCTAATGCTCACAGATAGATACAGTATCACACATAAAGGGGACAATGAAGTGTAAAAATATATTGAAAAATGTTGAATATTTCATTATCATTGATCCCAACTTGAAGGTGGACTTTTAGGCAAGTTTTCACCTTTAGCAGGCTAACCGTAATTGCTTTGGTGAAAAAAAAAAACAAAAAACCTGTTGTTCACAGATCTAAGTAGCTGAAGCTCAAATTATATATGTTACTGAATGGGAGCAGTGACCTATCCTTATTTTTCACTTCCTCTCTGGCTGCTCTATTCAGGTGGTGCCATATGGAGATTTCCTCAGGCACAGACAGTCATAGAAGGTAGAAACTACAGTTGGAGCGCCACTTTATAAAATCCAGAATACTCTTCAAAACCAGTGTGTATGTACGCTATAGGAGTGTGTGTCTGTATGTATAGTTTTATTATTACTCAGAATTTATATAGCGCCAACAGTTTGCGCAGCACTTTATTTTTATATATATATATATATATATATATAAAAAAATGTTTTTTAGCCTTGAGGGTGAGTTGCACTTGTGTTTCCAAACATAGATATCCAAATTCCACATCAAGCAGGCTCCATACTCACTGCTTTCACATAACAAATCAAGGGATGTGGAGTGCAACAATATATTACATGCTCTTTCTACTAGTATATAAATGCAAACTTAACACATAAAATTAAAGCAATACAGCAGCCAGTTTCGAGCTAATGCTCTTTCTCAAGCCACATTTTAAAAAAGATCCACAGGTAAAAAGCATTTAATATATTGTTGGATTTCCATGTCCTTGTGTGTGTGTGTGTGTGTGTGTGTGTGTGTGTGTGTGTGTGTATATATATATATATATATATATATATATATATATATATATCACACACTATATTGCCAAAAGTATTGGGACGTCTGCCTTTACACACCCATGACGTTAAATGGTATCCCAGTCTTACTCCGTAGGGATCAATATTGAGTTGGCCCATCCTTTGCAGCTATAAGAGGTTCAACTCTTTTAGGAAGGCTGTCCACAAGGTTTAGGAGTGTGTCTCCGTAAATGTTTGACCATTCTTCCAGATGCACATTTGTGAAGTCAGGCACTTATGTCGGACAAGAAGGCCTGGCTCGTAGTCTCCGCTTCAGTTCATCCCAAAGGTGTTCTATCAGGTTGACAGCAGGACTCTGTGTGCACCAGTCAAGTTCCTCCAACCCAAACTCGCTCATCCATGTCTTTATAGACCCTATTTTTTGTGCACTCTTGTGCAGTCATGTTGGAGCAGGAAAGGGACATCCCCAAACTGTTACCACAAAGTTGGGAGCTACAGCTGTCCAAAATGTCTTGGTATGCCTGATACACTTGGCACAATGCAGTCAGTCAAGTACTGTTCTCCTGGCAACCGCCAACCCCAGAAACGTCCATGCCAGATGGAGAAGCATGATTTGTCACTCCAGGGAACATGTCTCCACTGCTCTAAACTCCAGTGGTGGCGTGCTTTACACCGCTGCATCCGATGTTTTACATTGCACTTGGTGATGTAAGGCTTGGATGCAGCTGCTCGGCCATGGAAACCCATTCCATGGAGCTCTCTACACACTGTTGTGCTAATCTGAAGGCCACACCAAGTTTGGAGGTCTTTAGCTATTGACTCTGCAGACAGTTGGCGACTTTTGCGCACTGTGCATTTCAGCATGCTCTGACCCCGTCCCTTCATTTTACATGGCCTACCACTTCATGGCTGAGTTGCTGCTGTTCCCAGTTGTTTCCACTTTGTTATAATGGCATTAACAGTTGACCGTGGAATATTTAATAGCAAGGAAATGTCACAGATAGACTTATTGCACAGGTGGCAACCTATCACGGGACCACGATTGAGCTCCTGAGGGTGACCCATTCTTTCACACATGTTTGTAGAAGCAGTCTGCATGCCTAGGTGCTTGATTTTATATACCTATGGCCATGGAGGTGATTGGAACACCTGAATTCAATTATTTGGAGAGGTGTTCCAATACTTTTGGCAATGAAGTGTGTGTATATGTGTGTGTGTGTGTGTGTGTGTGTGTGTATATATATATATATATATATATATATATATATATGTGTATGTGTGTATATATATATATATACGGAGAGATGTTTGTGTGCATGTCAAAAGACCAAAAACATAAATTCTGTATGTCACAAATGAATATATTCAATATTGTGACATGTCCAATATATCACCATGTCCTGCTACATGGATAATAAAAAGCCTCCATGTAAAGTATAGTTTCAGTGTGATATCAATGTTCCATATCCACCACCTTCACAAATTGCAGAACAAATCTTCCCATCTAGGTGATGTTACGGTATTACTCTCTGGTGCTCCCACTGTGCGCAAGGTATTCCACCTTCTGAATAACAGGCTTGCCAAATCTATTGGACCTTTGATCATAAAGGTCAAATGCCCTTAATAATCTCCACTGAATAACATCTGCAATGCAACAATAATAGAGTACTCCTTCCTCTTTAAATCTCCAATCCCCGATGTATCATCAAATATTCACTGCAAAGACACAAGAGATACCCTCATAGCTTATTACAATATATTACATCTGGGTGTGTGATCTGCACTTTTCTATCTCTGCTTCTATGGGTAGCATTAGGGGCACATTTTGAAGTATTTGTTGTTTAATTGTTGAGGATTTTCTGTGGCCCGCTCTGCAATCTACACAAGGCACATAACATATCTGCACAACAAGTATTTTCACCACGCCCTTTCCAGAAATGTATGGGGCTTGTAGAGTGCAGGAATATTTTGGTTGTCGGAGGCCTGTGAAAGGAAGAGCACCTTCATTATGTGTTGTGGAGACTTTTTTTAAAAGTGGATCGTCCAGGCAGCACAAAAAAATAAGTTTATGAATTACTGAAGTGCAATATACATTTTTTTTTATCATTCTTTAAATCTGAAAACATTCTATTGTAGGAACATTTTTTGCACCTGACGAATCGTCTCTCAATATGGAAATTAATTTCTTGTCAGCCACCATGGTTAATTGTCATGTACAAGTCCATATGTTGGAAGAAATGAAATTATGTAAATTCTCTTCACATAGAAGACATTGTGTCTGTTTCAATTTTTCAGATGGAGGCAAAAGAGACCCATGTAATTCCTATGGGTGGCCTGATGAAAGCATATACCTGCCCATGTCCAGTCGGGTCAGTAAAAGTGGACCTGGATATGCAGACTTATTGTATTCGAATCTGACAAATGTCAGAGGACCAGGATGATGTGGATATAGGCAGCTGCAGGTCATCTGGCCACCCATAGTGAAACATAGCAGCCTGAATAATGCAAGCACAGGTTACAAATCGACTGCAGGAACTTCTGTGGGAAAGGGGCCTAATGTTCTGAGGTCCTGAGCATCATCCGTTCATGGGGAGATGTTACAACAGTGAATCATATGACAAGAAGCAGACCTGCCCAGATGCACTGTGAAATTATGCTGCAGTATACTGTATACACAAACAATGAAGAACTCCATCTTATTTTTCTTTTAGCTGAGTCAGGAAGATTTAGAACCTCTGGCAGCTTTTTATGGTTGTCTGTATATGGGCAGCACAGTGGCTAAATGGTTAGCACTTCTGCCTGGCAGTACTAGGGTCGTTGGATCGAATCCCAACCACAGCACCACCTTCCTGGAGTTTGCATGTTCTCCTTGTGCCTGCATAGGTTTCCTCCGGGTACTCTGGTTTCCTCCCACACTCCAAAGACATGCTGGTAGGTTGTTTGGTTCCTGTCTAAATTGGCCCTAGTAGTATGTGTATGTATGAATGTGAGATAAGGACCTTAGATTGTACACCCCTTGAGGGTTGGGGACTGATATGAATGTACAATATATATGTAAAGTGCTGCGTAAATTGACGGCGCTATATAAGTACCTGAAATAAATACCCATTGGAAATTTCTCTTTACTTCCTATGACAGTGGCAACATTATCCATGTGAAACGGCATAAAGGAACAGATTGTCAAATAAGGGTTCAGGCATACTTCACAAGAATTCAGCGTGTTATCATGCCCAGGATTTACAGGTGTTGGTGAGAAGCTGCAACCAGCAGCCTTTACAAATCAATAACAGGCTGTCAGCGGCTGCTACTGTACACCCATAACTGCATATCTGAGTGACTACATGCATACAGGGATGGATGAGGGAATTTGTCTGCGTGCATGAGCCCTATGCCCACAGACAACAAGAAAAATTCAAACGTATGAGCCACCTCCACTCTGCCCCCCCTTTCACAAACTCTCGTCACTGTGACCTCCTTGCTCTATCCACCCCCTTCCCACTCTCTCTCCAACTTTGTTGTTTGTAGTAGCTGTTGCAAAGAAAAAAAATCTACTCGTGTCACATGCTAAATCCAAGTTATTCCTCATCTTAAATGTCTTTGTCAAGTTTTGGAATAAACTTATTATTTCTGTTTGTTATTTAAATCCTCTGTGATTACCAGTGGAGTTGTGTAATGCCCTGTGCCCCTTGGTGGACCCTTGTCCCTTCTTGTTATATTGTGAAATAAGCCCTTACTAGAATTTTTGTGTCATCAATCACTGGGTAAAAGAGCAGTCTGGTGGGGTCCGGTTTGTGCATTTTGTATAGCACAGGACATGTTTTTACTCAGCCGCCTGTGGGGGTATACAGTATATGAACAGTTGTGCTCAAGCGTTGGCATTCCTTGGCAGAAATTGTGAATTTTTGGCATTGATATTGAAAATATGACTAATCATGCCAAAAAAGTGTCTTTTATTTAAAGATAGTGATCATATGAAGCCATTTATTATCACATAGTTGTTTTGGCTCCTTTTTAAATCATAATGATAACAGAAATCACCCAAATAGCCATAATCAAAAGTTTACATACCCTGGAATGTTCAGCCTTGGTACAGGCACACAAGGTGACACACACAGGTTCAAATGGCAATTAAAGGTTAATTTCTTACATCTGTGGCTTTTTAAATTGTAATTAGTATCGGTTTATAATTAATGAGTTGTGGATGTACTGAGCAGGCTAGATGCTGAAAAGAAATGCCAAAAGACCTGCATAACAAGGTAATAAAACTTTATAAAGATGGAAAAAGATATACAAATATTTCCAAAGCCTTGAATATTCCAGTCAGTACTGTTTAATCACTAATTAAGAAGTGGAAATATCAGGGATCTCTGATACCAAGCCAAGGTCAGGTAGACCAAGAAAGATTGCAGCCACAACTGCCAGAAGAATTGTTCCGGATACAAAAAAAACCCCACAGGAAACCTCAGGAGCAACACAGGCTGCTCTGGAAAAATATGGTGTGGTTGTTTTAAAGGAGCATAATACAATAATACTTGAACAAAAAATGAGCTTCACAGTCAACTTGCCAGACAGGAGCCTTTACTTCCAATGCCATATTGTAACCAAGCTTTTTTATGGAATGGATTGGTATATGCAGTAGGCTGAATTTAATGATTTTGAAATTGTTAGGAATTAAAGGGTTAGTTCACTTTTACCAAGCAAATCTGCCTATGCAGTAAAGGAGTGCCTGTAGATATAAACAAACTGTGTAGCTTTGACAAAGGTTAAATAAAGCGTTTGCTATAGATGTAGGCCACGTACGTACACCCCAAGGCCAGGCCAAAGAGAGAGAAGGCATCATTCCATCCTGCCTTGTTGCTAGGATGTGGCTAAGACACTCCAAGCCAATTCAAACCCCTTTGTATGCACTTTCTCTTCCCTGTTTCTGTGATGGTTGGGGTGAGCGTTAATGACTGGGAGTGTCTTAGCAATGTCCTAGCAACAAGGCAGGACAGGTTAATGCCATCTCTGGGAGATTTTCTGTCAGGCTGTGAGAGCTATGTAGATGGCCTACACCTATATCAAGTGCATTACCCAACTTAAGTCAAAGCTGCACTATTAGTTTTTATCTACAGGCATCCCATACCTGCCTAGGCTTTTTTTTGGTAAAAGTGAACTAACCCTTTTAAGCAACCCCATAGGAAGCCTAAGGAAATCCAACTTAATGGTGAATATGTGCAGCAGGCGTTACAAGTTTTGTGCTCTTAGCTGCAGAGCACTACCTTAATCTGCTGATGGAGTCCCTCTAAATTCTATACTGACTTTCTTCAGGTGACCCAGCTCATGCCTTTGACCATCAGCATGTCCATTTAATGTATAGTCGTGCACAGTGATGTGATAATCTGTACATATACCGTCAGATCACACACACACACCTATGGTCCATGTAATGTCTCCCCATTCCATCCAAAATGTTTTTTTCCTTCTAGTTTTGGGTAGAGTGGGGAAGTGATGGATGTTTTGTCAGGTTTTTCATATATATATATATATATATATATATATATATATACACACACACACACACACACACACACACATTACATTTCCAAAAGTATTGGGGTGCCTGCCTTTACACGCACATGAACTTTAATGGCATCCCAGCCTTGGTCTGTAGGGTTCAATATTGAGTTGGCCCAGCCTTTGCAGCTGTAACAGCTTCAATTCTTCTGGGAAGGCTGTCCACAAGGTTTATGAGTGTGTCTATGGGAAGGCTTGACCATTCTTCCAGAAGTGCAATTGTGAGCTCAGGCACTGATGGCAGACGAGAAGGCCTGGCTCGCAGTCTCTGCTCTTAATTCATCCCAAAGGTGTTCTGCCGGGTTGAGGTCAGGATTCTGTGCAGGCCAGTCAAGTTCCTCCACTCCAAACTCGCTCATCCATGTCTTTATGGACCTTGCTTTGTGCACTGCTGCGCAGTCATGTTGGAACAGGAAGGGGCCATCCCCAAACTGTTCCCATAAAATTGGGAGCATGAAATTGTCCAAAATGTCTTGGGATGGTGACGCCTTAAGAGTTCCCTTCACTGGAACTAAGGGGCCAAGCCCAACCTCTGAAAAACAACCCCACACCATAATCCCCCTCCACCAAACTTTACACTTGTCACAATGCAGTCAGGCAAGTACCGTTCTCCTGGCAATTGCCAAACCCAGACACATCCATAGGATTGCCAGACAGAGAAGTTTGATTTGTCACTCCAGAGAACTCGTCTCCACTGCTCTAGAGTCCAGTGGTGGCATGTTTAATACCACTGCATCCGACAGTTTGCACTTGGAGATGTATGGCTTGGATGCAGCTGCTTGGCCATGGAAACCCATTTCATGAAGCTCTTTATGCACTGTTGTGCTAATCTGAAGGCCACACGAAGTTTGGAGGTCTTTGGTTATTGACTCTGCAGACAGTTGGCGACTTCTGCGCACTGTCAGCATGCGCTGACCCCGCTCTGCCATTTTACGTGGCCTACCACTTTGTGGCTGAGTTGCTGTTGTTCCCAGTTGCTTCCACTTTGTTATAATACCACTAACAGTTGACCGTGGATTATTTAGTAGCAAGGAAATTTCATGGATGGGTTTATTGCACAGGTGGCAACCTATCACGGTACCATGCTTGAATTCACTGAGCTCCTGCGAGAAACCCATTCTATTACAAATGTTTGTAGAAGCAGTCTGCATGCCTAGGTGCTTGATTTTATACACCTGTGGCCATGGAGGTGATTGGAACACCTGAATCCAATGATTTGGAGGGCGGGGACAATACTTTTGGCAGTAGTGTGTATATGTTGTTCTATATATATATATATATATATATATATATATATATATATATATATATATATATATATATATATCTTAGATTGTAAGCTCCAAGGAGCAGGGCCCTCATATCCCTCTTGTATTGAACTGTATTGTCTCCCGTTATATTGTAAAGTGCTGATCAAACTGTTGGCGCTATATAAATCCTGTATAATAATAATTATATATATATATATACGCACACACACATATGGAGCTGCAGCCTATTTATTTATGTGGTGCTTCTTGCAGTCATTATTGGAAGGACTGACCGGCTGTTGTTGACTAAAGCTCGTAGCAGTAGTAGTATTACTGATGGGTGAGGCATTCTCAGTTCCGAGCACACCCTCCAATTTGGATCCCTTTTTATTAAGCCTGACTTTTTATGTAGCATCCCTTGGGTGTGACCAATATACCCGCACCCACTCCTTATTCATCTCTTCTGCAGAGCAGATTAGGAGTTTACACAAAATAGTACATTGTTGTCTCCTGTTTATAATGTGGGAAGTAGGTCTGTGTGTTTGTGTGTCAAGTTTTCATGCAGTTTGTAATTGAGATCCTGTAGGATCATATCCATCTCTTATATCATTTCCTTGCTGGCATTAAAGTGGAACGTCAGCCAAAACCTTCCCCCACCCCCTAGTCTTGGTTAGAGTAGGGAAGGGTTAGAACTTCTGATTTATACCTGCATCTTTAATTCGAGAACTAACCGGATGTGAGTGTAGAGGATCATTCACACAGGTGCAGAGCGCTGTACACCATGAAAAATGAGCATGCCAAGGAGTGACAGGTGTTTGCATGCAGCCGCCTGTAGATATCCATTGGCAGTCTGCAACTGTAGGCATCCCCACATATCTGAGTGTCTGCAGGGACGGGCGAGTGGCCCTTGGGGGTCCGCAGGTACACATCCATTCCTGAAAGCAAGTAAACTCTTGGATGTGTGCTCACCAACGTACATTTGTAAGGACAGTGCTGAGATTATAGTGCACCCTCCCATACTGTGTTATCTGGTATTATTGTTGGTCTACTTGTCAGAGCAGGTTCTGTAGGGTGGGCACCTAGTGATTGGGCTTTCAGTACCTCTAACCGCAAAGAAAAGTCCAAAATTAATTCTGATCTAAGGCTTTGTTAACACCAGTGCGATGCAGGAATGCGCACACAATTGCGCTCTTCCCCAATGCACAAAGCTGTGCTGCTCCATTTCAGATGTGCAGTGGTACCATTCATTCTTAATGGCACCCCCACGCATCTTGTTTATGAGCGCTCCAAAATGCATGGTTCCACAGTACCATATGCTTTGGTGCGTCACGATATAGAAAATGGCGCAGCCACCTCCCTTGCGCATTCTTGCACATAGAGCGCTCCATTGAAAGTAATATGCTGTTGTAAACAAGCACCTCCTGGTGTGAATGGAGCCTAAGGCTCCATTCACACGGGCAGCCAGGGGCGGATAGCTTGCTGCAGTCAGAAGTGGCCATTGGACGCAGTAATACTCTGTGCTGTAATCGCTTACAAACTGGCTGACCAGCCGCAGCCAGAAAAGCTGCCGAAATTCTGAACGGTTACATGTGAACTGCAGCAACGCTGGCTATTGATTTCTGCTGCGTATGAATCTGGCAGCCACTGCGGGTCGCACACAGTGTGTGGAGGCATTACCAACAAGAATTTTAGGGATTCTCGCTTCTCACCAGAAATTCTGCAGAAACCTCGGCGGTCAGAGGCTCTATTTGCTGTATTCAGATGAGTGGTGACATGTGAACAGCGGCAGCGCTGGTCATTGATTTGTGCAGAGTACGCATCTGACCGCCGCCCCTGATTGTACAGTGTGTGGAGGGAATATTTACAACCATCGACCAGAAAGTACAGATTGTCTTCGGCAGCCGGCCGAATGTGAATGTAGCTTAAAGAGTCTAATATTGTTTGCGACATGTACACTGCAATCACTCTCTGTACAGACCCATTAGATGATCTGGGCTCAGCATTAAAGCTGTATTAAACTCTGAGCCAAAAATGTAATATATTGCAGCTTACCTATCAGCAGATGTGGTGGCTGCATTAGTTTTCTTTTTTTTAGGCTTTTTCATATCTGTTTTCACCTAGTGATCTGGCCAGTAACACACCTCCTTTATTAGAGTGCCCCCTCTCTGGATAAAGGAACACGGGGCACAGCAGACAGCAGCATTGTCAGTCTGGGGAAGGGGTAGGGGGTTTTAGATACACTAACAAATTGAAACCAAACTCCAACTCTGGATAAAGGAGCACAGGGGGCACAGCGGACAGCAGCATGGTCAGTCTGCGGAGGGTGTGGGTGTGTTAGATGTACTAGCAGATTTACATACACTAACAAATTGAAACCAAACTCCAACTCTGGATAAATGAGCACAGGGGGCACAACAGACAGCAGCATGGTCAGTCTGTGGAGGGGGTGGGCGTGTTAGATGTGCTAGCAGATTTACATACACTAACAAATTGAAACCAAACTCCAACTCTGGATAAAGGGGCACAGGGGGCACAACAGACAGCAGCATGGTCAGTCTGCGGAGGGGGTGGGCGTGTTAGATGTGCTAGCAGATTTACATACACTAACAAATTGAAACCAAACTCCAACTCTGGATAAAGGGGCACAGCAGACCGCAGCATTGTCAGTCTGTGGAGGGAGGGGGGGTGTTAGATGTACTAGCAGATTTAGATACACTAACAAATTGAAACCAAACTCCAACTCCCACTTTATAATCAGTTACTGCAAATGTTTTTTTTACCTTTTGGGATAAAGGTTTTCCATAAATAAAAGCTGATCACTGTAAGCACCCCTGTCAATGTGAAATGGTTTGTCTCAACTCCCTAACTGCTACACCTGCAGAATAGCTTGCTCTTTTGAAAAACAGATTTTCTGGCATGATCACTAGTTTAAAATAGTAGAAAGAAGGCTTAAAAAAAGAAAACAAATGCAGAGATCACATCTAGTCATGGTAAGCTGCAATATAATCAATGTTTGCTTTGGGGTATAATACTGCTTTCACAGCCCCCAGAGCTGACTGGTCCTCTGCGATTTTCTGCTGCCTCTGTACGGTGGAAGAACGGTGTCACATTCTATGAAGGTGCTGCACAATTGAAGTGCATATCATCAGCATAAATTAGACAGTCAGCCCACATGTCACAGAAGTGTGAGGTGGAAAGTCATGGCACTGGGTTCTTCATAGAGACTGCGTTTAACCTATTCCTGGCTGGCATGCAGGCGATGATTACATAAGGCAGCCATGAACTGGTGGCTCCCCATCCCCCCTCCCTGTACACCACCCTTTCCTCCAGGCTCTGTACCCTGTAATGTGAATCTAGAGGCAGATGCAGGAGGTGGGGCCCATCTCTCCCAATCAGCTCAGTGACACTGGCACATTAGCTCACAGCTTAGAGCCACCCAGCGGAAGGAGCGTATCTTTTATTTTACATGTAATTAATTAATCAGTGTCTGAAAGCACAAGAGATAGCAGTCGGGGAGGAAAATAGGCAATGGGAGCTGCTGGGAGTCATGGAAGAAGGTTTCCCCTCTGTGTGTGTCCAGCAGAGCAGCCCAGTTAGTGATGTGTCCTGATGGACCTGTAACCTGTGCATGTGTCTGCAATCAGCAGCGCTCTCTTCAAATCCTCTAAGCTTCTTCCCCCTCAATCTGCTCTGTAGCCCAGTCTGTACCACTGAAGATGGAGCCGTGTTCCCGGGGGATTTAGACGCAGGCTTCGAAACGCTTAAAGTTGGAAGAGGTATGTTAGAGTAGTTTGCTTGTTGTTGTAGCGTCATGTCTTCTGGAGTGATTATTTATTACAGGTATTTCCATAGCATCAACAATATCCGCAGCTTTCCATATTGTACATTCATGTCAGTCCCTGCCCTCCAGGAGCTTACAATCTAAGGCAGTGTTTCTCCACCATTTCTCAGTCGTGGCACCCTTTACAATTATGGACAGTCCGGAGGCACCCTTTAAAGATATGGACAGTCCGGAGGCACCCTTTAAAGATATGGACAGTTCGGAGGCACCCTTTAAAGATATGGACAGTCCGGAGGCACCCTTTAAAATTATGGACAGTCCAGAGGCACTCTCTAAAATTATGGACAGTCCCGAGGCACCTTTTAAAATTATGGACAGTCCCGAGGCACCTTTTAAAATTATGGACAGTCCCGAGGCACCTTTTAAAATTATGGACAGTCCCGAGGCACCCTTTAAAATTATGGACAGTCCCGAGGCACCCTTTAAAATTATGGATAGTCCGGAGGCACCCTTTAAAATTATGGACAGTCCCGAGGCTCCCTTTAAAATTATGGACAGTCCCGAGGCACCCTTTAAAATTATGGACAGTCCCGAGGCACCCTTTAAAATTATGGACAGTCCCGAGGCACCCTTTAAAATTATGGACAGTCCTGAGGCACCCTTTAAAATTATGGACAGTCCGGAGGCACCCTTTAAAGATATGGACAGTCCCGAGGCACCCTTTAAATTATGGACAGTCCCGAGGCTCCCTTTAAAATTATGGACAGTTCCGAGGCACCCTTTAAAATTATGGACAGTCCCGAGGTACCCTTTAAAATTATGGACAGTTCTGAGGCACCCTTTAAAATTATGGACAGTCCCGAGGCACCCTTTAAAATTATGGATAGTCCCGAAGCACCCTTTAAAATTATGGACAGTCCAGAGGCACCCTTTAAAATTATGGAGAGTCTCGAGGCACCCTTTAAATTTATGGACAGTCCTGAGGCTCCCTTTAAAATTATGGACAGTCCTGGGGCACCCTTTAAAATTATGAACAGTCCCGAGGCACCCCATTCTAAAACTAGTATGACTAGTATTCCAGTGTTTCTCCCTCAGTTTCTCTCCATCATTGAGATAATGTGACCCCAGCGCTGATGGAGAGGGGCAGAGGAGGGTCAAACTAGGATGCTGTGCAGGAAGCTAACATCCTCCATATCAACTGATGATGTCATTGGTTGTCAGGATGCTACTAGAAGGTCCTAATGTTGCACAATGAAATCCGGTGGCTTTGTGTAACTTAATGGCAGGCTTTTTCCATCACTGGCTTCTATACAAGTTTTGGGCAATATTTAGACATTTTGCCAAGGCACCCCGGGGTGCCTGGACACCTTGGTTGAGACAGGCTGATCTAAGTTCACTCTGTCATATACAATCTGGAGAGAAGCCAGCTAACCTATTAGCATATCTTTAGAGATTAAAAAAAAAACAAAATACCCAGGGGAAGCCCACAGGAAGCGCATACATACTCCATGCAGGTAGAATCCTTGCTGAGGTCAATTTGGACAGGAGCCAATTAATCTACCAGCACGGTTTGGAGTGTGGGAGGAACTCTATGCAAGCACAGGGTCAACATGCACACTCCATGTAGTAAACCTACCAGCATTTCTTTGGAGTGTGGGAAGAACTCTATAGAAGCACAAGGAGTACATGCAAACTCCATGCAGATAGTGTCTGCTTGCTAGTGGTAGGTTTTAGGCAAACCACTCATTAAAGGGTTAAAGCCCATGTCATTCAAGCAACTCAGGCATACCTCATCATTTTAAGGTTGCCCATGGACACCCAAGAGGTTTAGGCAGGGAGACCCCTATCCTTGATGTGCTTCAAGCATACAGTGCCTTTTTTTTTTCTATAGAAAAGGGGATGATAGGTACCTGCTAGCTCAGGGATTTGGCCACACACTGTAAAGGCTCTGTAGGTGGTAACCTAAGTTCACCAGCAAAGATTCCTGGAGCTGATCACCCTCCCTGTGTACTGTACATTTCCCCCTGTTGCCCAGGGCCCCCTGTGTGGCCCCACAATTCTGCTGGCTTCCCTCCTCTCCTTACCAGCTGCAAGCACACAATAGGATTCCTCAGGTTGGAGAGTGAGGGAAGAGTTTGGTAAATGTCACATTTACCACCCCTTCCTTTCCTGAACTGAACACAGTGAGCGATCGGTACCAATCACTCACTGTGTTCATACATAACTGAAGCATATTAAACCTTTTTTTTGGGGGGGGGGGTGCTGTCAGGTTGGCTGTATGGGGGGCCCTGCGGTTTCTAACAGCAGCCCTGGATCCTTCCTTTTGCTATGGAGCAGAGGGGAGACTTAAAGTACGGTATGTCTCCACTCATAAGACTTGTAGTGAGTTCAGACACTCCAGTGACACTACTGAGAATAGGTGACTGTCTTCCTTGATTTCAGGGCAATATCTGCCGATTTTCAGGCACCGTAAAGCTGACCATTCACTTTACAATCTAATTGTACAATCTCCTTTAGAGCTTGCCAGATTTAATATTGTTTGTAGCGATTTGCTTAGGCTGCTTTCACACTGATCTGTTGTTCTTCTGTTTTCTGGGGGGGATTTCTGCGTTTAAAAAAAAAAAAAGAAAAACGCATGACCATTAAATTCTATGGAACTCTTCACACTGCTCAGTTGCGGGTTGCTTTTCAAAGTCTTGCTTGCTGCTACAGTAAAATGTATGGTAAACATCAAAAACGCACTTGCAGTTGCAATTTTTGGTGTGTTTTTTTTTCACAGGTGCAAAATGTACCGAAAACGCGGCAAAAAAGTACACTTTTGCAAGGGAGCAGTGTGAAAGTAGGCTTTAGTCTTCTCATTTTACAAAGTTTGAGAAAAAGATAAAGGAGCTTGTACAGCGATTTTACAATCTGATTGCAGTTTGGCTATAGATGGGCAGATGTTTTGTCAGCGAGACATCTACCTGACATCTACAGGTATGATTCTGGGGCATGTGTTCTTCCTTCAATGGGCAATGCAAAGGCACCAAGTGAAGTCTTGGTTTCCTTTACTTCAGAGACACTTCAGTCTCACAGAGGTTTTCCAGGGTGTCAGTGCGAGGACCACAAGTTGTGTTTTAGTTAGCTGCACCTCTCGCTTGTATGGGGCTGTGTATGACTGACAGAAATCTAGTTTCTCTAGCTCTCTGCATATGATTGCTCTGTATTGTGTTTTACATACATTATGGAAGCGACCTCTTCCCTTTATGTATAGAAAATCTAATTTATGTGCGTTTCACCTTTTTCAGGTCACAGACATTTTTCATTCTGTAATACTGTGCATGAAGCAGACAGTGGTTTATATTGGGATATTCATAGCCATTGTATTTTTATAAATTGTGTACAGATTGTCATCAGTGACGCTTTAGAACAGAGCAGCTGACATTTCGGATGCAGGGACCCCAGGGGGTGTTTGTCCGTTTTCTGAACCCAAAAAAGTGAATCATTTTTGTACCTACATATTGATGGAGAATTTGTATGGGATCCCAAGACAGGTTGTGCCTCTCCGTTCTGCAGCATTGATGTATGTCCTATTTTGTTACCTATATCAGAGCAGCATTTAGGCCTAGTTAACACTTGTTGTGTTGTGGGAACATGCACAAATCATGCGCTTTCCTGCAGTGCACAAATCGTGCTGCTCTTTAACAGACGTGGCGGTGCCATTGATTCGTCCCAATTGGCATCAGTGGAAGTGCCATTAATTCCTAATGGCACTGTCATGTATCCTGCTAATGCACATGCCACATAAAGCAGTGCTATGCATTTTGGTGGGGCCCGATTTTTAAAATGGTGCATTCACCCTTTCTGCAACTTTCTGGCAGGGCAGCCCATTTGAAATCAATGGGCTGTGCTAAATGTGTTGCGCAGAAATGCACAAAAAAAAGTGTGTGTGATTTGGTCGCATATCTGAGCCTTACCTGTTCTCCCATAATGTATTAATCCAAATATTAAAATTGTGTGTATAAGTATATTGGTTGTTGGTGACTAACACCCCTAAGGACTAAATCCTCATTCCCACGGACAAACTTAAGTGTGTTTGTCCACACGTGGATACACAGGGGTTCCTGCATCCATGTGCAGGCAGTATCATTCATGTCAGTTGGGATGCATGAACACAACCACTTCTCTCAATTTGACATGCATGCGGGTGTAGGTCCCCGGACTCACACTCTGTGTTCAGGGACACACACCCACATGGCTGTCAAGTTGGGGGCAGTGGCTGTGTCCATGCAGCCACCTCATCCCAATTGACATGAATGGGACTGCATGAACTGGGACGCACGGAACACCTGTGCAACCCCATGCAAGCAAACACAGCCCTCTCATGGGTGTATGCTTAAAGTGGTTCTAAAGCCTTAAGGTTTTTACCTTAATGCATTCTACACGTGCCCTGCTGTCTTTGTCTATGGATGCAGGCAGCGGGGCTTGGGAGCGAGCCTGCATGAGTGCCCCTTTAGGAAGTAGATTCCTATGGGGGCACTGGATGAAGACCCAGAAGTGCCAGTGGGGGACTCAAGAAAAAGGAGGATTGGGGCTGCTCTGTGCAATACCAAGTTTTGGCATGTTTGTTATTTTAATAAAAAAAAAAAATACTGAAAGTATAACTGAAGGCAAAACTTTTTTTTTAAATGTTGGATAGAATAGAGAGGGATTAAAACCCCTGTCAGTTTTTATTGCTGTCTACACCCCCATTCACCCTATCCATTTGTCCTATTTACCATTATCATTGAAAGTGAAAATAAAAGAAAATCCCAAATTTTGGGTTGTCCCCAGAAATGTAATAGAGGGGAATCCTTCCAATGGGGACACTAGTTCTGGTGACCTGGGGTTCCTCAAGGAATTCTATTAACTTGTTTGGATATGGGATAGGAAGTGAAGGGAAATCTTTTCAATGGTAAAAAAAATCTGACTGGTTATAACCCTCCCTTACTCTATCCAAAATGAAAATTATAATCACTTTAAGTATGTCTGTGTGAACAAGGCCTAATTCAGTTTGTGGTGGAGAGAGATTTTTCTGTCTTTGTGTGGTTAAGTAAAAGAGTGCTCAATGCGATGATTAGAAACAAACCATTAGCAGTCATATGTTAGAACTGATCTGACTATTTTATCCTGAAGTCTAATGTGGTGATTTGGGTTACATCACATTGCATAGTAACATTGCTTGTACTGTTTCCTTGCCAAACAAGGGCTCTTTCACACCCACCTGCATGCTAAAATGCATGTGCGCTAAAGTATGTTGTGTAGGGGCAGTGAGCAGTGGTCACTATTTCTTCTTTTTTTTTTTTTAAACATTATTGAAGTGTCACAAAATGACATATTGTTCGGGTAGAAATGCAACTGGTCTGCATTTTTGGGCAACGCACTGCAGCCAACCTCAACACAGATTGTGGTGTGAACAGGGCATGTGGAAAGTGAGGTGGTCTGTGTGCTGTGGAAGGAGTGGATTACCCCTGTGAGGAGGTCTGTGTGCTGTGAAAGGAGTGGATTACCCCTGTGAGGTGGTCTGTGTGTGCTGTGGATGCAGTAGATTACCCCTGTGTGGTAGTCTGTGTGCGCTGTGGATGCAGTGGATTACCCCTGTAAGATGGTCTGTGTGCGCTGTGGATGCAGTGGATTACCCCTTTGAGGTGGTCTGTGGATGCAGTGGATTACCCCTGTGAGGTGGTCTGTGGATGCAGTGGATTACCCCTGTGAGGTGGTCTGTGGATGCAGTGGATTACCCCTTTGAGGTGGTCTGTGGATGCAGTGGATTACCCCTGTGAGGTGGTCTGTGGATGCAGTGGATTACCCCTGTGAGGTGGTCTGTATGCGCTGTTGATGCAGTAGATTACCCTGTGAGGTGGTCTGTGGATACAGTGGATTACCCCTGTGAGGTGGTCTGTATGCGCTGTGGATGCAGTAGATTACCCCTGTGAGGTGGTCTGTGTGCGCTGTGGATGCAGTGGATTATCCCTCTGAGGTGGTTTGTGGATGCAGTAGATTACCACTGTGAGGTGGTCTGTGTGCACTGTGGATGCAGTGGATTACCCCTGTGAGGTGGTCTGTGTGGTCTGTGGATGCAGTGGATTACCCCTGTGAGGTGGTCTGTGTGGTCTGTGGATGCAGTAGATTATCCCTGTGAAGTGGTCTGTGTGCGCTGTGGATGCAGTGGATTACCCCTGTGAGGTGGTCTGTGGATGCAGTAGATTACCCCTGTGAGGTGGTCTGTATGCGCTGTGGATGCAGTGGATTACCCCTGTGAGGTGGTCTGTGGATGCAGTAGATTACCCCTGTGAGGTGGTCTGTGTGTGCTGTGGATGCAGTAGATTACCCCTGTGAGGTGGTCTGTGGATGCAGTAGATTACCCCTGTGAGGTGGTCTGTGCTGTGGATGCAGTAGATTACCCCTTTGAGGTGGTCTGTGGATGCAGTGGATTACCCCTGTGAGGTGGTCTGTGGATGCAGTGGATTACCCCTGTGAGGTGGTCTGTATGCGCTGTTGATGCAGTAGATTACCCTGTGAGGTGGTCTGTGGATACAGTGGATTACCCCTGTGAGGTGGTCTGTATGCGCTGTGGATGCAGTAGATTACCACTGTGAGGTGGTCTGTGTGCACTGTGGATGCAGTGGATTACCCCTGTGAGGTGGTCTATGTGCGCTGTGGATACAGTGGATTACCCCTGTGAGGTGGTCTGTGTGCGCTGTGGATTCAGTGGATTACCCCTGTGAGGTGGTCTGTGTGCGCTGTGGATACAGTGGATTACAAAGAACTCCAAATCAGTAAACAAAGTGATCGTCCTGATTTGACATAGCTGCAGTGTACAGGAATGCATTAGTAGTTCACTAAGTGCTTTCGCTTGTCACCTAGAATTGCTTTTACAAAGTATGTACAGTTATTAAACGGCGTCTCTTTATGTGTGCAGGTTTGGCCCATGAAAGAGGCGATTAAGCACTGAGCAGCCAGTTAATTTGGGAGGAAAACAATAGTAATTGGCTGGGAAAATCCAGGCTAGGCTGATTATCGTATCCACAGTGAACATGGGATTGTTGTTTCCGAATTTGATGATAATTTGTAATGCATCAACTTTCTCTTCTATCTGTAGAACCTTCGTGTCCCAGTCAATACAAGGTCCCATGTGTGTGATAAGCTGCTAGCCCAACCACACGAATGGTTTCTTCTGGTTCGTACGTCATGACACGACGTAAGGGCAAGAGGGAGAAACCTCTTAATAGATATTCAACCCATTTGACCAGCTGAATACTTGCATTGTCCAGGGAGCCACATCACAATGACATTATAAGGCAGGAGAGCGATTATGTGATTTTCTTTCCTGCATCCACAGGTTGCAGGTAAAAAAAAAATTGCTTAATTCCCCATCAACCCAGTCAGTGTTCTCCTAAAGGGGGGGCATGGGGAGATGTCCCTGCCGTGAGAACAAAATTATTATTTCTAGCGCCCATAGCTGCTAGCAGTAATCTCATGCTAAACATCCAATATGCTGGCTGTACCCAAGTTGATTGGTGGATCGACTTGGCTACAATTGGCTTGTCCATAGATGGATCGAATTTTGACTGATCCTTGCTGAGATTGGATCCATCTATGGCTAGCTTAAGACATGGGTTGCTGGAAAGGTAAGTGTAGTGCTTCTTCTTCTATATACAGGTTTGTCTTTTGGCTGTTTTCACCCTGTAGTGACAGCGTCACTTTAAGAAGGTTTCAATTGAAGTTGGCTTTCCAAGATCGTCAGACAAACTTTTTTCTTTTAATTTGAGACAATCGCTAACATTGTACCCAGAGTGGTGTGTGTGATGGAGGCAGACGGGTGATTAGCTTCTTCACTGGAAGAATCTGTGGTGAAGAAACTTCATCCCCAAGCACACTTTGTGATTGAACAACCACAGACCTCAACCAGATCTTGAACAAACAAATGACTGGCACCGTCACCGTAAATTGCCTTTGTATGTGGCTGCGGTACATACACTATATTGCCAAAAGTATTGGACTGCCTGCCTTTACACACACATAAACCTCAATGGCATCCCAGTCTTAGTCCGTAGGGTTCATTATTGAGTTGTCCCACCCTCTGCAGCTATAACAGCTTCAACTCTTCTGGGAAGGCTGTCCACAAGGTTTAGGAGGGTGTCTATGGGAATGTTTGACCATTCTTCCAGAAGCACATTTGTGAGGTTAGGCACTGATGTCGGACGAGAAGGCCTGGCTCCCAGTCTCTGCTCTAAATTTATCCCAAAGGTGTTCTATCAGGTTGAGGTGCAGGCCAGTCAAGTTCCTCCACTCCAAATTCGCTCATCCATGTCTTTATGGACCTTGCTTTTTGCACTGGTGTGCAGTCATGTTGGAGTAGGAAGGGGCCATCCCCAAACTGTCCCCACAAAGTAGGGAGCATGAAATTGTCCAAAATGTCTTGGTATGCTGATGCCTTAAGACTTCCCTTAAGCCAAGCCCAACCTCTGAAAAACAATCCCACACCATAATCCCCCCTCCACCAAACTTTACACTTGGCACCATGCAGTCAGGCAAGTACCATTCTCCTAGCAACCGCCAAACCCAGACACATCCATTGGATTGCCAGACAGAGAAGTTTGATTCATCACTTCAGAGAACACGCCTCCACTACTCTAGAGTCCAGTGGTGGCATGCTTTACACCACTGCATCCTTTGTACTTGGTAATGTATGGCTTGGATGCAGCTGCTTGGCCATGGAAACCCATGAAGCTCTCTATTTACTGTTGTGCTAATCTGAAGTCCACACGGAGTTTGGAGGTCTTTAGCTATTGACTCAGCAGACAGTTGCGACTTCTGTGCCCTGTGCACTTCAGCTTGTGCTGACCCTGCTCAGTTTTGAAACGTCCCCTAGCATCGACAATGCCCCTGTCCGGCTGTTTATCTGCATGAGCTGGACAAGAAGGGGTTAACGTGGACTACCACTTGGTGGCTGAGTTGCTGCTGTTCCCAGTTGCTTCCACTTTGTTATAATACTACTAACTGTTGACTGTAGAGTATTTAGTAGCAGGGAAATTTCACAGATGGTCTTATTGCACAGGTGGCAACCTATCACGGTACCACGATTGAATTCACTGAGCTCCTGAGAGCGACCCATTCTTTCACAAATGTTTGTAGAAGCAGTCTGCATGCCTAGGTGCTTGATTTTATACACTTGAGGCCATGGAGGTGATTGGAACACCTGAATCCAATGATTTGGAGGGGTGTCCCAATACATTTGTCAATATACTGTACATCTGACCATAGCAGCCTATTTGCTCTTATTCACCCACCTGAATGAAGATGAAGGACATGCTCAAACTTGTGTATTTTGGCTGTGGTAAAACAAAAATCCTTTTTGGGGCATCCTCAAAACAGGAGTTACATAAGGTTGAATGGCAGTGCTCCCAAAATGCATGTAAAACGCAACTCGTTTAAACCGCAGAGGTGTGAACCAGTCTTTACTGGCCAGATATGGGTGAAAGTTTTGTGGTCCATACAAGGGCCCATCACCAAACTCTACAAATTACAAAGGTTTAAAATGGTGTATGAGCAGCAAAATACTGCAAACCATTGCTCAGTGTGGGTGAGCAATCCAGCAGTCTCCTTATTTCTATGGTCTGCTCCTTCACTGGCTGCCCCATGTCTGTGTCCTGTACATCATCCTCTAACCTGAATGCAGGCAACCAGAGTTCTCCCGACAAAACACAACCCCTTCCCATCCTTCCATTATATGCAGATAGCGAATGAATGCCAAGCTTGTATTTGTTATTAGCCGTTACGCTCCAGACAACCAGTTTGTGTTCTATTTCTGTGCACTAGCCAGCTGAATATGTTTGTTTTCATCTATTTGTTGAATAAAGAAGATGGTAAGCATTTCATCTCTGGGGAAGTCAATTTGCCCTCCTTCAGATTAGATCTGTCTGTTATTTCTACACAGTAGTCAAATGTTTGACAAGAGCAAGAGAGCAGCATACTATGTTGTACGATGGGAAAAAGCTGCAAAATTGCTGACTTTTCAAATAAACAACTGTCAGAGCTGACATTTGTCAGCATTGATGGAATTCTATGGCTTTCTGAAGGGTTTATACATCCAAATGTGTCACTTTTGCTATAGGAATAGTCTGTTGGACTGAATAACCTCCTGGACTCCTAATTTTTGGCTCCTTTTCTGGCTATCTTTAAGTTTGGGAGTGCCATCCCTCCTTGGGGTGTTCTCAAGCATTCCTGTTAAGTTCTCCATCAAGGGAAATAATGGAGAATCCAACACAGTGAGAGGGGATACCCTTGTGATGACAGTGGCAGGACACATTTCCATGTATTTATATACAGGTGAAACTCGAAAAATTAGAATATTGTGCAAAAGTTTATTTATTTCAGTAATGCAACTTAAAAAGTGAAACTAATATATGAGATACTCATTACTTGCAAAGCAAGATAGTTCAAGACGTGATTTGTCATAATTGTGATGATTATGGCTTACAGCTCATGAAAACCCCAAATCCACAATCTCAGAAAATTAGAATATTACATGCAATCAATAAAACAAGGAGTGTACATAGAACAATATCGGACCTCTGAAAAGTATAAGCATGCATATGCACTCAGTACTTGGTTTGGGCCCCTTTTGCAGCAATTACTGCCTCAATGCGGCGTGGCATGAAAAGCTATCAGCCTGTGGCACTGCTGAGGTGTTATGGAAGACCGGGATGCTTCAATAGCGGCCTTCAACTCTTCTGCATTGTTCGGTCTCATGTCTCTCATCTTTCTCTTGGCAATGCCCCATAGATTCTCTATGGGGTTCAGGTCAGACGAGTTTGCTGGCCAATCAAGCACAGTAATCCCCCGGTCATTGAACCAGGTTTTGGTGCTTTTGGCAGTGTGGGCAGGTGCCAAGTCCTGCTGGAAAATGAAGTCAGCATCCCCATAAAGCTCGTCTGCGGAAGGAAGCATGAAGTGCTCCAAAATCTCCTGGTAGATGGCTGCGTTGACTCTGGACTTAATGAAGCGCAGTGGACCAACACCAGCAGATGACATGGCTCCCCAAATCAACACAGACTGTGGAAACTTCACACTGGACTTCAAGCATCTTTCAGTGTATGCCTCTCCATTCTTCCTCCATACTCTGTGTCCTTGGTTTCCAAATGAGATGCAAAAGTTGCTCTCATCAGAAAAGAGCACTTTGGACCACTGAGCAACAGACCAGGTCTGTTTTTCTTTAGCCCAGGTAAGACGCTTCTGACGTTGTTTCTTGTTCAAGAGCGGCTTGACAAGACAAATACGACATTTGAAGCCCATGTCCAGGATCCGTGTGTGTGGCAGCTCTTGATGCACTTACTCCAGCCTCAGTCCACTCCTTGTGAAAGTCCCCAACACTTTTGAATGGCCTTTTCCTGACAATCCTCTCCAGGCTGCAGTCATCCCTGCTGCTTGTGCACCTTTTTCTACCACACTTTTCCCTTCCACACAACTTTCTATTAATGTGCTTTGATACAGCACTTTGGGAACATCCAACTTCTTTTGCAATTACCTTTTGAGGCTTTCCCTCCTTATGGAGGGTGTCAATGATGGTTTTCTGCACAACTGTCAGGTCAGCAGTCTTTCCCATGATTGTGATTCCTACTGAACCAGACTGAGAGACCATTTAAAGGCTCAGGAACCCTTTGCAGGTGTTATGGCTTAATTATCTGATTAGAGTGGGACACTTTGAGCCAAGAATATTGCACCTTTTCACAATATTCTAATTTTCTGAGATTGTGGATTTGGGGTTTTCATGAGCTGTAAGCCATAATCATCACAATTATGACAAATCACGGCTTGAACTATCTTGCTTTGCATGTAATGAGTCTATCTCATATATTAGTTTCACCTTTTAAATTGCATTACTGAAATAAATGAACTTTTGCACGATATTCTAATTTTTCGAGTTTCACCTGTATGTTTAAAAGTGTCAAGCCCAAAAAAAAGGACATTGTAAATAATACAGATTAAAGTCCAACTCTGAGCTCAGAACTGCAGTATCCTGCGTTCCTCCCTTCCTCCTCCTTGGAAACACTGCTGTATTTTTACTGTGTTTTATACGTACTGTTTTTTCCAAAGTCTTCAGACCAGTCACGTGGCAGGTAGGGTCATCTTCAGATCTTTTCCTGGTGGTGAGTGGTCCTCAGTGATGCAGAAAGTGGTGATGGCGTTATTGTCACGTTCTGCTTCATTATGAGTGCAGGGTGCTGTGGTAATTATCCCAAGAGGATAGGTCCATGAAATCCTTCACTTACAGTATGTCCTCAGTCTTCTCATTTGAATGGCACTGGATGTCATCCAGTGATGGAGAAGGAAGTACTTCAGGGGACAGCTCTAGAAAGGAAATGAATATTGCATCTGGAGCTGCTTTTTTTTTTTTTTTATTATTTTAACCACTGGCTGGAGCTCCTATTAATGTTTTTTTTCCTGTAGCCACGGATTGAGAAATGAGGAAAAGTAAGAAAATTGGTTGATTTCCCTTGACTCCCTCCCATGGAGCTGTTGAGTTCTTCCGGCGGGGGGAGCCACCTGATAGGAGAACACGGCGATTATTGCTAGCAGCTATGGTCACTCTCAATAATCTCATTAAAAATCTGACCGGCTGGTTGTACCCAAGTCGAACAACAATCGAATTAGGTACAACCAGCATGCCCATAGAGGCTTCGAATCTTGGCTGGTCCCTTCCTAACCAGCCTAGATTTGAACCATCTGTGGCGAGCCTAAAAGGTGATAAATGTAGACGAGGAACAGCTGGGAGCTTGTTATAGCAGTAACATACTTAGCAGGACCTTACAGACTGCATACAGCCACCAACATTAGTGCATTCCCCTTCCTCTAATGTCTGTACAGCAGTCAGGGGGCCAGTAGAAGTCAACTATCTACCAGTGGAGTTTCAGATTGTAGGAGGAGATTCTTGTGAACACAAGGAGAGCAAACAAACTCAATGCAGTCTATGTGCTTGGTAGGAAATTCAACTCAGTCCCTAGTGCTGCAAGGTGCTAATATAGGCAAATGCAAACTGAGCCATAATTATGTAAAGTGAATGACTACAGTATTGACTCGCTTACCTGCTTCATGTTTTCTTTTGTTCATTGTGGGGAGAATAAGTTCCGTGAAATTTTCCTTAGTTATGTAGGCAGAAAACAAGATACATAGAGGTCTACATTAAGCCATTTGTCTGGTTTCATTATACAGTAAGTAGTATGTATGTATGTATTGATCCATCCAGTCATATCACACTCTTGGTGATTCTGAGGACCAGCTCTCTGGACACCATGTCTGATATGCTTATAAACCTTTCTCCATGGAAGTTTCTTGGCATATTTTTTCGGTTGGTCACATTACACTATAATGTAAAGCGCTGAGTAAACCGTTGGCGCTATATAAATCCTGTATAATAATAATAATCATTTCCCAACCCTTCCCAATTGCTCAGCTTGGGGCAGGCATGCAGATTGTGAGAACACGTGCATAGCTAAGTTGTACGCACATATACTAAAGCCAGTTTAGATAGGAGCCAATTAACCTACCAGAATGTGTTTGGAGTGTTGGAGGAAACCCATGCAAATACAGGGGGAACATGCAAACTCCATGCAGGTAGTGTCTTGGCTGAGATTCCAACCAAATCCTCCAATGCTACAAGATATGAGTGCCAACGCACAAGCCATTGTGCTGCCCAAACATTGAAAATTCTTGTTTGAGACACTAACTTGCTTCTTTCAGTTCTGGATAATATGCATTCATTATATTAGGTGCCAAACAGGCCACCACCTACTTTTGTCTTGAATTAACCTTGAATGCAACAGTAATGTTGTTAACCCACACCAAATGTACATAATCTGATACTTTGTTATGCAGAGCTCCCCTTTACTGTGCGTTTAGCATGACATCCTACTCTGCAAATGAAGCTCTCGGAGCAATATCATAATGTATCCATTGTAACCTCTACAAGAAGTCTGCTATTGCAGTGCTGCGCAACAGAAGAATGAATGGCGTCATGCTGCTGTTTGTTTATCCAGGAGAAGCTCTGAGCCAATCAATGGTTTGTAAGCCGGACTTGTGCATGTGGAGCTGTGCGGGTGAAATAAGATGCCACTTGAGGACTTGGCAGAGCCCCTGATCACAGCACTTGCTGCAAGCTCTGCATTGTGAGGCTGATGTGGTGAACAGTGCTGGCTTGTTTATGCTTCAGCATGTGCCTTCATCTACACGGCCAGACACACTTCTGGAAACAAAGCTTGATGAGTTTGGTAATCTCGCTGCTCAACGCCGTTGCATCCAATCTCATCGTTATTAAGTAAGCTGCAACCACCAACCTTTTGATTTTCATTGTCCAAACAAATCAAATGATTTTAAGGAGCTTCACTAAGCAATGCTTGTATCTAGAAAAACTATGCAACATCAGCCTTTTATAATTTCAGAAAAATCTTATAATAATCCTTCCTGGTAATAAACCCGTTTCATATTCCTGATATGTCCCTGCTGTACCATGTACTTTTATGAAAAAGTATCCTGTTCTCTCCGTATTGCTTCTTTTGTGCAAAATCTGTGGTGTTCCTGCCAGTCCCTCTGTTTTCCTATTAAAAACTGACCACATCAGGCATGAGAGTACAGTATGGTCAGCTCTCTAGCTATGCTGAGAAGTCTGTGTGTTCTCCAATGATCAGACTTGTCATGACACGCGCCCCTGCACAGCCATACACCGGGGAGGCCAGTGTACTACTGTTGCTTCTCCCCCAGCTCTCTATGCGGTTGAGAACAGAGGGTATGTGATCACTTATAAATTGGGGAAAAAAGGTGTATCTAGTAATTTTTTTTTCTTATTTTTATGCACAAATGTTTTGCCTTTCATTTCTGTTTTAAACTGAATGGGGTAAGGGTTTACATATATTTATGTTTTTCTCTTGCTATCCAAAATAAAAAAAAATAGTTTGGCTAACTTTGTTACTGTCAGGTACTGGACTGAAAATAAGTTGTACTTCCACCTCTGAAAGTGGATGAATTGTGCTCCCAAAACAGTATCTGCCTTTTTAACTATTCCTTCCTTTATTAATTTAATGCATGCAGCTGTACAGGAGCCGAACAATGTGCAGAGTCTGCATAAAGACATTTCTGCTGCCACATACAGTCGTTCATGGAGTTGCATTTGAAGAGTCTGCTGTACATAGTTGTGCGTTGGGATTTATGTACAGTATCCACATACACAATGTCTGCTCTGAACACACACTGTTTGTGTTTGGAGCATATGTTGGTGTATATGCTTGTGCATCTCAATGGGTGACTGTGGATCCCAGGAACCTCCAGGGAAGGATCTACGGGCTGTACGATCATGTGCAGGAAGTCATATGCGAAATGTGCAACAGTTGTGTTAGGTCTCTTTCACTCTGATGGTCCGATCGGGCCGCCTGTCAGTTTTTCAGGTGGACCTGATTGGACCATCCATAGCTCTCTACAAAGCGGCGGGTGCCAGCGGACATATGTCTGCTGACACCTGCCATCATCCAATCCAGTCCTGTACACTAAAGCAGACGGATGGGGGTCCATTCCCCATCCATCTGGTGGATCGGATAACAGTCAAATGCAAATGGACAGGTGGTCTGTTTCCATCTGACCGCCCCATAGAAAACAGCAGGCTGTGTGTGTGTGTCCATTCAGCATCAGCAGAGTGGACACAGACCTGTCATCCGCTTGCTCAGCGAGGATCAGCAGAGAGATCCCCCACTGAACAAGCGGATCCGCTGGCAGGTCCGCTCCACCTGAAAGGGGCCATATACACTATATTGCCAAAAGTATTGGGACACCCCTCCAAATAATTGGATTCCAATCGCCTCCTTGGTCCAATCGCCTCCATGGCCACAGGTGTATAAAATCAAGCACCCAGGCATGCAGACTGCTTCTACAAAGAATGGGTCACTCTCGGGAGCTCAGTGAATTCAAGGGTGGAACGGTGCTAGGTTGCCACTTGTGCAATAAATCCATCCGTGAAATTTCCTTGCTACTAAATATTCTACG
Source organism: Staurois parvus (assembly GCF_062004578.1). Taxonomy (NCBI): domain Eukaryota; kingdom Metazoa; phylum Chordata; class Amphibia; order Anura; family Ranidae; genus Staurois; species Staurois parvus. The sequence goes on from NW_028318460.1 coordinate 134,697, forward strand.
GTCAACTGTTGGTGGTATTATAACAAAGTGGAATAAACTGGGAACAACAGCAACTCAGCCACCAAGTGGTAGTCCACGTTAACCCCTTCTTGTGCAGCACATTACGCAGAACTTGCCAACTGTCTGCAGAGTCAGTAGCTAAACACCTCTAAACTTCGTGTGGCCTTCAGATTAGCACAACAACAGTGCATAGAGAGCTTCATGGAATGGGTTTCCATGGCCGAGCAGCTGCATCCAATCCTTACATCACAAAGTGCAATGCAAAGCGTCGGAAGCAGTGGTGTAAAGTATGCCACCACTGAACTCTAGCACAGTGGAGACGTGTTCTCTGGAGTAACCAATCATGCTTTTCTGTCTGGCTATCCGATGGATGTGTCTGGGTTTTGCTGTTGCCAGGAGAACGGTACTTGCCTGACTGCATTGTGCCAAGTGTAAAGTTCGGTGGAGGGGGGATTATGGTATGGGGTTGCTTTCAGGGGTTGGGATTGGCCCCTTCGTTCCAGTGAAGGGAACTATTAAGGCGTCAGCATACCAAGATATTTTGGACAATTTCATGCTCCCAACTTTGTGGTAACAGTTTTTGGATGGCCCCTTTCTGTTCCAACATGACCGCACACCAGTGGATAAAGCAAGGTCCATAAAGACATGGATGAGTGAGTTTGGGGTGGAGGAACTTGACTGGCCTGCACAGAGTCCTGACCTCAACCCGATAGAACACCTTTGGGATGAATTAGAGCGGAGACTGCGAGCCAGGCCTTCTCGTCCGACATCAGTGCCTGACCTCACAAATGCGCTTCTGGAAGAATGGTCAAACATTCCCATAGACACACTCCTAAACCTTGTGGACGGCCTTCCCAGAAGAGTTGAAGCTGTTATAGCTGCAAAGGGTGGGCCAACGTAATATTGGACCCTACGGACTAAGACTGGGATGCCATTAAAGTTCATAGTAATATTGCTAACTGTAACCAAAGTCCCTCAAACAAAAATCACCCAGAGGTAGAGAAGTAGGTACAAGAATAGATATGGAAAGTTTCTTGGCAAATTAAACTATCCTCCCACTCTTGGTGATTTTTTGCTTTTTGTGTACATGGCATGGCACATGCGTAATGCAATGTACATCCTGGCTGAAAACTGAGCCAAGTGTTGGGAAAATGTAACTCATGTGCAACACCATGGGAACCGGCGGAGACGGCTGCATGGGATGCAGCAGTAACAGGATCCTGGACCTATCATCGCTGGAGCACAGCACAGTAGGTGGGTAGGTGTGTGCCTCACATTTGAGTTTTGTTAAAGTTTACATTGAGTACAGAAGTCAGAGGAACTTTTTAATGAGATTTTTTCTTGTTTTCTATTTTAGGTGATGAAATAATGTCTGAATATCACGTGTTCTGTGACATTATCAGGACATTTCAAGGGGTAATTCAAGTCTAAGGGAAAAGTAAGTTTATTACATTTTACGTTTTCTTATGAATTTTTCTTTTAGCCTTGCTGTGTTGTCACTTGATTTGCACAGTTGTATGCTGCAAGAGTACAGGCTGCTCCCAAAAAGAGCCTCTCAATACTTTTGCTCTGCCTAAGGGTTCGTTCATGCCACTTCTGCTGAGCCGCGTTAATCAATATGGATGCAATGACAGGGCACAATTGTTTTCTATGCGTCCTGTTCACACCACAGCACTGCCTTGATGTGGGTTGCGTAAAGATGCAGACATACTTGAACTATACAATGGAAACCAGTCCACGTATGTTCAGTCCTCACTGGACAGAGAGGCAGCAGCAGGAGCCGTTGGCTCCTCCTGCTGTCAATCACAGCTGGTGAAGAGAGGGCTGGGCCAGTGGACAAACAGAGTTGGCTCAGGGGTGAGCACGCACAAGTTCCCCCAGAGCAAGCAGCTTGCTATGGGGGCACTTGGCAGGGGGTAGGAGCCAGGAGCATCAGTGGGGGGACCCCAGAAGAGGATGATCAGGGCAGCACCGTGCACAACCATTGCACAGAGCAGATAAGTATATTATTTTTTGTCTTTGTAAATTGCCTTTAGAATCACTTTAAATGTAAAGGTTCGTGGATTTGCTACTATAGTGCACAAACCTCATTTGGAGATCTTTACAGGACATCTTTGTCGTAACTCTGGTCCAATCACAGTGACACTGAATTTATCTCTGTGAGTTCACTGTAAGTGAATTGATGGTTGTATCTATTCTGTTTTTCAGCCATTGCATTTGTTGATGGTTGTGGTTTCTGTTATTTTACAGTATGTGTCACTGTGTGGCGCCAACATATTTGGCTAATCCCACTAAGTTTGACAGCTCCTGTACTATATGACCTTCCAATAATCCTAACTTCTTTTTCCTGGTATATATGAGTGATAGAGCCCTGAAACCTGGTTTCAGGAGTTTCCCAGCGTCCCGGACAAGGCAGATTTCTTAGCAGTGAGTGTCTGTTCTCAGCAGTTTTGTGTTTCTGGGTATAAAGTCAGTACAGGAAGTTACAGCAAAGAAGTCCATCTGAAATTACTATTGTAAACCACTACTCAGTGTACTTTTGTTGTGGTGAACTGACACGTTCTTCCTTTTTTCTCTATTACACCAGTACTGGGGTGAAGGGTATAATACAATATGCCGAGGTGAGAAGTCATTTTTAGACTTACTCCTTGTTAAGTGGCATGTCAAGCAACGTCACATTGTTGTGGGAACCGTGGAGGAATCTCTGTTACTTTTAGAATTCCTAATCTAAATCTCAGACTTTCCGCAGAAAGCAGCTTTCAGGAGCTCTGGGTATGGCAGATTCCAAATAACTTCCCACATCGATATCACTGCTGTGTTGTACAATGAATCTGGCCACTGACAGCTTTGGCAACATTAGTGCACGGCCGCATGCCAGAGCACTCTTCTTTTTGTTTGTGGATGGATTAAAAATGTACATTTGCTAGTTAGTGTCATAGTTGCCAGGTACCAGGAAGCTTTACTGCTGAATGGGTGTTCAGTCCGGTCTCTGAGGACTGAGGATCACTGTAAATCCAAATGCAAAATATGTTTATGTTGGATTATGAATACTGTTCACATTTTAGATGTTGTTCATTGGCTAATGTTGATTTAAAATCCAACAGCATTTTAGTAAATGACCAGAATTATTCTCCGTGTGAAGGAAGAATTGATCCTATGGCATATTTGATCAGTACTGAAAAGCAGGGAAATTTCTGGGGCAGATTGTCAAAACCTGCGAATTTTCATTAAAATCTAATGGAGACTGCTATCTGATTGGCAGGTTTGCTGGCAGCATTAGATGGAAATCCAATATGTGGACATTATCCAACCATTAAACCTCTAAACCGTCTGTGGCTGCCGGTTTGCCAGGAACGGATATCCTAAAGAAATTCAGCTGATGCAGGAGAGATCGACCGCATTTTAATCCATGTGTAGCCGCCCCCGGACGACAGTAGACGATCGGGGATGTTGGAAAAATGGCTGCAAGCGGAGAATCTCACTGTCAGAATAAAATGTCCGGGCTGGGGGGATTCCTCCCATCCACCTCATAGAGGAAGCAATTTGTTTTGTTTTTTTGTTTCTTCTGTTCAACCCACTGGTTGAATAGAAAAAAATAAATAAAGCTGGCCATATGTGGATCAAAATTCGTCCAGTTCAGCATGGACCAGCCGAAGTTCGTTCTATGTATGGGGACATTGGTTGTACAGAAGTCGATCTACTGATTGATTTCTGTACAACCACCCTATCAGGTTTTTCCTAATCAACCAACGATGCCAGCTATAGCCAGCAGCACTGATCAGTGTATTCTGTTGGCAGGGAAGTCTTCCCACTGTCAGAATGCAACAGCTCCATGGAAGTGGATCCCCCATTCACCTCGAATGTGTGGATGGGGGAATCGGATAATTTTTTTTTCCAACCCGCTGGCGACTAATGTGTGGGCTACCAAACAGTCTATGGCCAGCTTAAAGTGGAACTATGCTGCATCTGAGAAGAACAAACCAAAAATGCTGTGGCCAAGGGTAGATGATTCATATAGCATTGACTTTCTGAAATCCATCTGTCTTTAGTTCAGGCATGCAGGCAAGAGGGTGTGCTTAGCTGAGAAAACGTCTCCTCTCCTCTTGAAGACTCCTGGGATGTATAACATCCTTTGCATAGGCACGGAAACTAGGAAGTAACTAAAGAAATGTAAAAAACCATTTTAAACAAATAAATATAATATACTTTCCTATCTATTTAATAATGCTAGCAGCAAAAGGATTCAATATAGTCAATGTTGATTGAGAGATGAAGTTGCACTTTAAGGCTGGGTTCACACTTGTGAGGTGCGGTATATCGCATGTAATTCACACAGGAACCGCACTGCATTCCTGTGCAAATCACATGCCAGTTGTGTGCGATGCGATTGGAGTCATACATTTTTGTATGGCTCAAACCGCACCGCATCCACACCAAAAAGGTGCAGGACCCTTTTTTTGGTCCGCACTAGAATCGGATTGCATGGGCATTTACATCGTATTGCACCACTTTTTGCAGACCGATTTCGGGGTGTTGTTAACTTAACATACACACCCGCAGCGGTTCGCATGAACGGGGTGCGATTGTGATGTGGTGTGGAATTCGCACAGAAAACGCTGCAAATTCTGCACCGCATCAATGTGAACCCAGGCTAAGGAGAGCAGGCAGGAAGACCTTTGTTCTCACTCAAACGATTTGCCAGAGCATCAAGATCCAGCATGATACTTGTGGAGAGAAGCGGCAGATGACATCATGATCTCCACCTAGTCCAATCAGAGAACACATTGTATTCATTGAAAAATTGTGTTCTCTGAATGTCAGTGATGCCGAGCAAATGACACCCTGTGTTCAGTGTGCAGAGGGAAAGCCATTGGAGCAGCACCTGGGCCGACCCAAGTCTCTCTGTATGTAGTACCAACTATAAGAGTGATTTTCGGCATCCCCATCGACTCTCTGGTTATCAGATATGGATGCTTATGTCGAACCACGCTGGACCAATGTACGTTTTTAAAAGATTTCCTGGAGCTCCACTTTAGGACCTTTTGGAAGTCAGAGGTTTCCGTGCATCCAGAGCAATTTCCTCTGCTTTCCTCTCTAATATACATTTTATTTGCCAAGATGTAAAACTTTAAATATACGTACTTTCCTCCGTGGCTAACATGTTTACTAAGATTGCATTCATTATTTTATCAAGTTATGTGTTCCGTGATGTTTTGCATGGACAAGACCCCCTCCCCCACCCCACCCCACCCTACCCTTTTTATGTCCTGACAAGAGTTTCAATTCTGTAAAGTCAACAAAAAATATTCTTTTGCCACAGCAAAAATCATTGACTTTGTTGCTTTCGGTTTGTCTCCTGCAGCAGTCTCAGCAGGAAAGCGAGAGGAATTTTTGCGTGCCCCTCCCTGTTGGTAAAGGGGGAGGGTCAGGGATCTCTCAGCTCAGCACTTAACCAGAGGATTTGTGGAGCTGGTTTGCCAGCTGTCACTAGGAGTAGAGGACACACGATAAGCCTGTATGAAGGAATGTCCTAGGCCAGCATCTATGTTGGTTCGCACTGCACTTATGATGTATAGGTTCCATATGATAAAGCCGCATTTTTTGTACAGCTCCCAGAACAATGAAGCCAGCAGCTTTTTTATTTTCTCGCCTTCTTGGAAAATGTGCTTGGTGTGACAAGTCCCAGAATAATGAGGTTTTGTTATCTTTGTGCTACATGCATGGCAATTGCCTGACTGAAGTGTCAGCTTTCACAGCTAGACCGAAAGGAGAACAACTGATCTCTCCTACATGGTGCCTCCCGTGCTCAGGGATAGCATTTCTGTCATCTGTAGCAACTATTAGAGAAGAACCCCTTTAGGTGTACCCCATCCCTTACCTATCCATAGTCCAGCCCGTGCCCCCTCCCCTGACTTCTCCATCATGATCAATAACACAACCATCAGTCCCTCCCCTCATGCCAGGGTACCAGGTGTAATCCTAGACTCCTGTCTTTCCTTTCAGCCCCAAATCCAATCGCTGTCTAAATCTTGTAGACTTCACCTCCGCAACATCTCCAAGATACGACCATTCCTAACCTTGGAAACCACTAAGCAACTCATTCACTCCCTTGTTATCTCTCGCCTTGACAATTGTAACTCCCTCCTCATTGGCCTACCTCATCGCAGGCTATCCCCTCTTCAGTCTATCATGAATGCTGCTGCCAGACTCATCCACCTTACTAACCGTTCTGTATCTGCCACCCCTCTCTGCCAATCCCTCCACTGGCTTCTCGTTCCCCAATGAATAAAATTCAAAACATTAACAATACCATTTAAAGCCATTTATAACTCTGCCCCAAATTACATCACCGATCTTGTCTCTAAATATCACCCAAACTGTACTCTACGCTTCTCGCACGACCACCTGCTCTCTAGCTCCCTTGTCTCCTCCTCCCATGCTCGTCTCCAGGACTTCTCCAGAGCTTCCCCCATCCTTTGGAACTCTCCACCCCAATTTATCAGACTATTGCCTACTCTGCTCACTTTTAGGCAATCTCTGAAAACCTATCTCTTCAGCGAAGCCTATCCTGCCCTCAGCTAATAATGGAATCTTCTACTCTTCCAACCAGTCCATCCCCCACAGTTACTACCTTTTGTACCACTAGCCCCTCCCTCTTAGATTGTAAGCTCCAAAGAGTAGGGCCCTCCTAACCCTCTTGTATTGAACTGTATTGTTGCTGTATTGTCTCCCTTTATATTGTAAAGCGCTGAGCAAACTGTTGGTGCTATACAAATCCTGTATAATAATAATAATACTCATATGCCCAGCAATGACCCAGTGTGATCTGCTGCACGTTGGGTCCCATGCCACCACCTTTGATACTAAAGCCAATACACAGCAAGGCAAGGTTCTTGCATCTGGGCCCCTGATGATGTGATGCTGCATTTGCCCATCATTGCCCTGAATCCTTCTGAGATGTATGATGTGGGTACATCATTGATGCTTGAGAAAGGCAGAAGAGTGGGCCAGGTCTCACATAAGAGGTATTTTGTGTTTTTTTGTTGTATTCTATACTGAATCTGATTCAGTAAAACGAATTAAAGTAGTTCGAGAGGGTGAAGGTTCACTTTAAAGCATAATTACACTCCAGGTTTAGGTTTGCTTTCCTTTATGACAAAACTATTTTTTTCTTAGAATAATAGCCATTAAGGAAAACAATTTCCTATCTGTTGACTCTGCCAGATTTGACTTCTTGTGATAGGGTGACAACACGTGGTCCCAGGGTTTTGCTAAAGGAGTTGTGTTGCCATCCTTTGAAGCATGCGCCTGATCTGAACTGTAAAGTCACCTGCACATTCAGCCCATGTCTCTGCACAAAATACTGTACTATGGTAGAGCAAAGCATCATGGTAAGTGCACCCCTGTGCCATTATTGCAGAGTCCTGTTCAGTCACCTTTGTGACGCATGCACATTTGAACCGAAAGCTGAAAGCCTCAGCGGCAGGGTTGTGCATGCGCCAAATCAGTGGGTCACAATAGGTATGACCTGGGGCTGATTGACAAGCTACAGGCTTGTGAATTATTAGTGACAATGCTGATGGCTATGCCCAGTGCAACATCTTCTAATCCCATTGTAGTGCAAGCAGATGCAGCTTGCATGAGAGTGACAAGTCTGCTCTGAATTCAGGAGCAGCGCGGCACCATTGCCACCTTATCACAGGAAGCTGCATTAGATGGATTTGACATACAGGATCTACACGTATTTGTGGGACTTTGCTGGGGGACTAAGAGAAGTGTAAGTGAGCTGTAATTATGATGGAGTACTGCAACGGAAGGCCAAAGTTCTACTTTAAGCCCCTAGCAGGTATTTGTTTCAGAGTAACACTGCCATGGGCGACAAAAATTTTGTTTCAGAACTTTACATGCAAGACATTGGGGGATAGTTTAAGCTCCCCAATTTACAAGAGCTTATTCTCTCCAGGATTGGGGGTCTTGATGGCACTTTGGGCACCATCTATTTGTCCACCGCTATGATCATGGTAAGTCATGACATTGGAGGCCACTGAGTTTTCATTCTGTCAGCGGAATGGCCATATCCACTGCACTGTGGTGTCAGGAACACTTCAAGAAAAAAAAGTTGCTGGCTGTTAAGTCGGTTAATGAAATGGAGTCTGTTCAGAGCATGCTATAACATGTCCTTTCGTTGTGAGTGCTTAGTTATGCATTACATATTTGTTTTAGGTTCAGCTACTGCTTGCTTTACAGTGCTTGCTTCAGGTTCATATTATTATTATTTTTTATATTTTTATGTTCCAAGGATACTAACATTTAATGCAGATTAAAGTGAACAGGGGGACTAAATTAAACTAATAAAATGACCTCTCTAAGAAAAATGTACATACTTACTGTCATTGCAGTGCTGCCTCTAGTAACCCCAAGTATCAAGGAGTTGCCCAAACTACAAATTTCAATTATAAGGAGGTCCGTATTGGCATGGGCGCTGTGGTGGGGCTGTGGATGATGCTACAGTGGCTGACCTTATAGGGATTGGCTCTTTTTACTTTGACATGCTTGATTTTGAATGTGAATTTTTTTCCTTTCTGGGTAATTTTTTAAAGCGGTGAATGTGACATATTCATTGCAGGTCAGTGTAGAATATTCATCGCTTTTTAAATGGGGCCCTATATTGTCAATTTTTTAGAACCTTTATTTTTTCTATGTTTATTTTGCGATTGAATGTTTTAGGCAGATATAGTTGATTATTGTGGTCATGTGGTCTGCTTTCTTTGCAGTTTTATACAGCAACTGTGCTTTAGGCAGGCCATACGCTCATTGCTAAGATTTTTTTCAATTACCCTGCAAGCTGAATGAAAAAAAAAAATCTGATTCCTCCATCAATACTATGCATAGATTTTTGAAAACGAGCTTTAGCTTGAAACATGTTAGGGGATCCACCCTATTGACGCCTTTGCTACTAGGGATCCACTAGCCACCAGGGAACTACCTCACCTGACCTGGATGAGTATATTTCGAATAATACTCACTATACTCTATGGCTTTGTATTTGTGATACCACTGGCCACCAGGGTCCTATCGATTGGACTTTGATCTGTATGCGTTGCATGTTGAGTGAACCACTGACCATCAGGGAGCTGATTTATGTGGGCCTGGATTTATATTATATCAATGTGAGTCCTGGTTGCTTGGTTTTTGTCTTGTGTTCTTAAATAAACGTACTTTACTATTAGCGCTTTCATGCCTCCCGGCTCGTTTGTAATGAGCTTATGCAAGGTGGCGTTTTGGATTTGAAAGCCAGAAGGGGCCTGGATAGCGTTGTACCTGTGACCCGGATGTCCATATATGACCAGATGTTGCCCAGGCTGTTGACCAGACCATGATGCCCGGTTGCTGTTAATTACATACAATGCTCATATTGTGTGTATTTGTGGTAAGCGCACAACCTCACTAATTTCTCTTATTTCATCGTTTGTGATCTGGAACATCATTGGATCATTTCCATTTTTTCAGGCTGGAATATATGAACTATTATATGAACTGCTGTATTGGTACTTCATATCGTAAACAGTCCCGTGTTTATTATCTGTTCTCTAGCGCTACATACCCCATTCATAGTTTATGTTCCAAGGTATTGAGGATTACCCTGTATGTTAGCTGCTTACCTGATCTGTTTGCGCTCACTTACCCACCTTTGATATCTCTACTACATATGTAGGACCCCAAACCTGGCTGCATGAATGGCCAGGTGGCGATGACATCACTGCTGTGCATGCGAGTCATGATCGTGGCACAGCACGTGATGCGTTTACGGCACTCTTGGTGAGCCCTGAATGCAGGGCGCACTGCACAGTGATGTCATTAGCTCCTGCCAATTATTATTATTATTATACAGTATTTATAAAGCGCCAACAGTTCACTCAGCGCTGTACATTACAATGGGAGACAGAACATGCGACAATACAATAACAATACAATGCGATACGCGAGGGGTTCGAGGGCCCTGCTCCTTGGAGCTTACAATCTAGGAGGGAGGGGATAGTGGTACAAGAGGAAATAGCTGTGGGGGATGGAGTGGTAGGAAGAGTGGAGGAGATCGGCAATTAGCAGGGGGCGGGGTAGGCTTCCCTGAAGAGGTGGGTTTTCAGGGTGCGCCTAAAGGAGAGGAGAGTAGGTGATAGTCTGATGGATTGGGGTAGGGAGTTCCAGAGTATGGGTGACGCTCTGGAGAAGTCCTGGAGGCGGGCATGACCAATGTAAATATCTTCTAAACAGTGCAAGTGTAGGCGATATTTAGGCATCATGCACACAGGGCTTTTTTGCAGCCACTTTTAGGGGCATCAGGCGGTTTTTTTTTTCTTTGTTTTTTTGGTTTATTTTTGTTTGTTTCTGTTTTTTTTTTGTTTTGTTTTTGTTTTTTTACTGCTTCTAATCGGCCCTCTATATTATCCTATGTGACCATGCACACATAGACTTTTAGAAGCTTTTAGCAGCAGTAGCATTTACCAGCAGGAAAAAAAAAAACCCAGGGCCAGTGCGTCCAGGAGCAGTAGCGTTTTGGCAGAAAAAACACTTGACACGGCTAAACGTGCCTAAACACAACCAAAGCATTCATTCATTTCAATGGCTAGAATAAGTTATCATTCTGGCCGATGAAATGAATTAACGCCCAAGGGTTACTTTTACAAGCATCAGGTGGTTTTTCTGTAAAAGCGTTGCTGCCACGGTCTGTGTGCATAAGGCCTTACTATACTTACAAGTCATTGAAAAATCTGACTTTTCTACCACGTTAATGCTCTTGCTCAGGTTTGAACGCAGCCTTCGTATGTTCTGAAGAGTGTTCTGTGTAAATGAGGCCTTTTAATGCACCCCATAAAACAGACAGGTGTGGTATCTGTTTCTACATAATCCTTATCCCTGCTACAGTGTCTTCCTTCAATAACATCTCTATCCCTCCTCTTTATGTCATTTATGCTTGGCTAGGTGAGATTCTATTGCTTTATAGATTTGTGTACATTTTGATGGATTTATTTATGTGGTTACATTTTTATTTTTGTTACATGGCTCTAACACTCATACTCTGTTGTTCTGGATGGTAATGACTCTATATAAGATTTTAAATGCTGTCTTTTGTGCATCCCAAGTTCTTATATTTGTATTTTTTTTTTTTCAAGTCTAATGCTAGAGTGCAAATTAGACATTGCATCAGCACAGTGAAGTAGGTCTCTAATGCTCTCAGGAAGTAGTAATTCAGCCATTAATTGCAGACTAATGTGTGTTTATTAAACCATCTTCTCAGTTGCACGTTGAAGAGCTTGTGCTAAAACATTCATGAGGGCTACTCAGCCCATCTCCAGAAGTGGAATATTCCCTGTAATCTGGAGGAGAGGAAAGTGACATTTATATATGAAGCTGAAACAAGGCTTGAAGTCGAGTGGTGTGTTGCAGTGCAGCAATTCAAGAAGAGGATCTATAGGAGAGGACGAGGCAGCTAAATGTAAACAGGAGCAAAATGAATGACTGTAAATCATGCATCACACATGCTGCTGTATTCTACAGGCTCTGCTCCTAATGACCCTCATACATGGCAGATGAGAGCAAATTAGAATAAAGGTAAAGCCAAAGTTTAGATCAAGACAGTCCCACCTTTTACAAAAGAATAATGCACCCATATTGCAAAAAGCCAAAATGGGCATTTTTTTTTTTGCATTTGAGTCTGCAAAGCATTGTAGTTGCGACCTCTCCAGGTGAGCTTCATGCTAATGCATGGACCTTCAATTACAGGGCTGGAGGCAGTATTAATGGTTTGAGGGTGGATGGCTGTGCATTCTGACTGTACTTCGTTACACCCTAAATATGAATGAAACATGGTCACAAAGGTGGTGTTAGCTTGCAACATGTTCTGTGAATGATGACTGAGACATATGAGAGGCTGAACAGTGCACCTGTGCCTTCCACCTGTACAAAAACATCAGAAACTCATGCATCGGGCTAAACATGCAGTGTGCATGGGGCCTAATATAGAGGGGAGGTGTTCTGTAGTCCATGTAGATACCTGGGGACAATGTAACTGATACAAGTACAGCAAAGTGCACAAGAAGCTTTCAGTTCAGAAGAGCAGGATCACCAGGGAATACCTGTCAAATAGATGTAACAAAATTATTTAAAAGTAAAAATGGAAGAAATAAGTTCATTGTTAGTGTTTACAAACACTTTAAAGCGAAAGTAAACTCCAAACCAAAAATGTCATATATTTATTGCAGCTTACCAGTCATTAGATGGCCGAGCCGCACTCTGTGTGTGAATGGAGACACAGAGCCCAGCTCAGGAGCGAGTCTGCTTGAGTGCCCCCATAGCAAGAGGCTTGCCATTGGGGGCACTTGGCTGGGGGGGGGGGGATCCAGGAATGCTGGCAGGGGACCTAAAAAGGAGAATTGGGGCTGCTCTGCACAGAGCTGGTAAAAAGAGCACCTTTGGGTTTTTTTTTGTTTTTTTTATTACAACCTTTAGAATCACTTTGAGGTTCATTTTGCCATTATTCTGGTTAGCCAGCCCCAGAGCATGTGAATGCATTGTGAACTGGGATTCCACAGGCTGTAAACACAACGTGACTCTAGCCAGGCTGTGTCAGTGAAAGAGGATGTGTGCTCCTGAGGTCAGATATTCTTCTAGGCAGGTTTTATGAGTATGGCGGGAGGGATGGGATATAGGCCCTGTTGTAAATGTACAGTTATTTAAGAGCTGATGATGTTAATGAATGTTTAATATTGTGCGTGAGTTATCTGTGGCTAGTAAATACTGACCAAAGGCAGTTTTATAAACAGGAGGGGACTGATAAAGATAATTGCCAATCTGAAAGTGATTACTAGAGTAGAGACAATCAGTACATCTGGAAGGTCTTCAGTTCTTCTTTGGTTGGGAGCTATAGTTTTACAATGCCTAGTCCTACACTAGACTAAAATATGCAGCTGTCCATGGATTTTTAGAGACAATTTCAGTAGATATATACAATACAGTTGTGTCCAAAATTATTCAACCCCCACTGAAATTGAGTGTTTTGGCCAGTTTGACATTGCTTTTGATCATTCAGTCATCTTGCTTACATTTACATTAAAGAGGCACTTGTAGGTCAGACAAATATAACATAACAGTTATAATGAAATAACCACAAATGTCTTTTCTGTGCTCACAGCATTATCAGTTTTATTCAACCCCCAAGTGACATTCAATCTTAGTACTTAGTACAGCATCCTTTTACAGTTATAACAGCTTTTAAACGTGAAGCATAGCTTGACACAAGTGTCTTGCAGCGATCTACGGGTATCTTCGCCCATTCTTCATGGGCAAAGGCCTCCAGTTCAGTCACATTCTTAGGCTTGCGCACTGCAACTGCTTTCTTTAAGTCCCACCAGAGGTTCTCAATCGGATTTAAGTCTGGTGACTGCGATGGCCACTCCAAAATGTTCCAGCCTTTCCTCTGCAACCATGCTCTAGTGGACTTGGAGGTATGCTTGGGATCATTGTCCTGTTGAAAGGTCCAACGTCTCCCAAGCCTCAGGTGTGTGACGGACTGCATCACGTTTCCATCCAATATCTCCTGGTACTGAAGAGAATTCATGGTACCTTGCACACGCTGAAGCTTCCCTGTACCTGCAGAAGCAAAACAGCCCCAAAGCATGATTGACCCTCCACCATGCTTCACAGTAGGCAAGGTGTTCTTTTCATCATAGGCCTTGTTCTTCCTCCTCCAAACATAGCGTTGATCCATGGGCCCAAACAGTTCTAATTTTGTTTCATCAGTCCACAGAACACTATCCCACAACTTTTGTGGTTTGTCCACATGGCTTTTGGCATACTGCAGTCGACTCTTCTTATTCTTTGGAGACAGCAAGGGGGTACGCCTGGGAGTTCTGGCACGGAGGCCTTCATTACGCAGTGTGCGTCTTATTGTCTGGGCTGAAACTTCTGTACCCACATCTGACAAATCTTTTCTCAGTTCCTCAGCAGTCACACGGGGACTTCTCTCCACTCTACGCTTCAGGTAGCGCACAGCAGTCGAAGTCAGCATCTTCTTTCTGCCACGACCAGGTAGCGTTTCAACAGTGCCCTTTGCCTTGAATTTGCGAATGATGCTTCCTAAGGTGTCTCTTGGTATGTTTAACATCTTTGCAATCTTCTTATAGCCATTGCCCTTCCTGTGAAGAGAAATCACCTCTTCTCTTGTCTTCCTGGACCATTCTCTTGCCTTCACCATGTTTGTAACCACACCAGTAAATGTCTAGAAGGAGCTGAGTATCACAGTCATTTTAAAGCTGCCTAATTGGTGCTTATTATGCTTGATTGCTGCTCGGTGACATCCACAGGTGTTTTCAATACCTGATGGAAAGCACCTGTATGAACCTCTGTTCTTCAGAGTGGTAGTCTTTAAGGGGTTGAATAATTGTGGCAATGAAGAAACCACATAAGAACCATTTACTACTGTATTACATAAACAATTGATGTCATTTTAGTTGCATTTGGGTAGTTACAACGTCCTTGTAGGATTTGATTCTGAATACAATTCCAAATGTACACTATAGTCCCTAAACCCCTTTACAGCATTGGGGGTTGAATAATTTTGGACACAACTGTATATGTCAAATTACTGTATATACAGCCTGAATTTTGTCTAGGAAATGTTGTAGCAATAACTGGTGCCATTCAAAATTTAGGGCAGAAATTTACACCATAGAAATGGAACTGTATTATAATTTTAGGCCCTATGTACACTTGCAAATGGTGCAGTTCGTGATTACATGCAGGAGACCCAGCAAGGGTTCCCAGTGATTAGCTGTCCATTAAAAGCAATGGGAGGCTGACAGTTCTTGTAGATTATAGTGGCTGCTGTCTTGTAATTGTTGAAGCAGTGATTACCTGCAAAGGACTGACCCTGGGACAGGGCTGATCGCCCTCAGGTAGGTGCTCCATGAATGAATACATGTGAGCACCCACAGTTACCTGCAGAAGCTGTCAGACTACTAATGCTTTTCTCAAAAGATGAATATTAATAAATAGTGAGAAAAACTGCGCTAAATGTGTGAAAAGTGATAAATACCACTATTAAACAGATGATAAATAAATGTGTATAAACACATATATGAACAAAATACTGCCAACTTTAAAAATATTAAAGAATATAACACATGAATAAACACTCAAAAAGTGATCAAGTAGCGCACAATTTTGCCAACCATGAGAGTGGGAGTCAACACTTGCTGGTGAGTGTACACCTGAGAGAGGGAACACTTCTTTCCTATTTTTTCACATGGTGGGCATCCTTTGAGAAGTTTGAAGAACCATTTGGTGGATAAATTAATATCATTTGGAATTTTTTGGGGACTATACACTTATTTTTATTCACTTTTCGTTATATAATTTTTATATTTCTTTCACGTATAAGAGTTGTGCGCTACTTGATCACTTTTTGAGTGTTTATTTATGTGTTATACTAATGCTTTTCTGCCCGCAATCACCAGGATTTCCCCCCCCCAGGCATGTAGTCACTAATGGTCCCATTCACTAGTATGAATAGGGCCTTAGTCGCTTGAAATGCACATTCACTTGTGTGGGTATAGAAGCATTTATTTAAAGGATAGCTCTGTTAAGTGAACACACTAGCAGTGGAGAAATGCTTAGACAGTTATTAGCTTTCTCCTCAACATATTAATTGTTTGGGTTTTGTGTGTACCCCTTGGATTTAGTACTCTTTTAAATCACTGGCCCAGAACAGTTATGTAGTGAAGTCAGAGCTTCTGATCGGCATCCTGTTCCAGATTAGCAGTGATCGTCAAAGTCAATATGGCAGCCAAGCCGTAAGCATTTTTAGGCTGCCATTGCTGGCCTTCTACATATTTTTTCCATGGCCAGTTGTCATCCACCAACCTTTGTTGTTTTAAGAAAGGTTTAGTAAAGGGATCCTTGGAGCAGCTGGCTGCTGCCAGAAACATTGATCTATGGACAAATTGGTCAATGTGGCCTGAGTACAAAAGCTAGCCACTTTTGTTGCTACATTTTAAAACCAAAATGGAATTGAGGTCTGGTGATCTCTCTGTGGCTGAAATTTAAGCAAAAGACTTACTTCCTTATCCCTCTGTTAGCTGCCGCAAAGTACCTGATCTGCCAGCCAATCGGAACTCCATCTCACACAGATCACTTCTTTGTCTCAGCTGAGGAAATAGGAAGTGGTTTGGTAACCACTGGAACTCTTGGGAAATCCCACTTTGGGACAGAAAAGTATGTAGGATGGCCCAGGGGAATTTTATTATTTAATGGCAGCCTCTGAGGAACCAGCAGATTTATCAATTTGTAACTTTAAGTCTGTTTTAAGAAATGTGTATTTCCTAATTTTTCTGTATCATATAATAATGTCTGTGTACTCATGAATGTTGGATCCCCTAGATAGAAGTCATTCGTGTTTTTACTTCATACTCTACACCCCATACATCAATGTACAAAACGTCGCACAAAAGACTTCTGAACATCAGCACTTATACAGTTGTGTAAAAATAATAGCAGTGTGTTTAAAAAAGTGGATAAAGCTCAAAATCCTTCTAATAGCTTTTATTTCCATACACACAAATGCATTGGGAACACTATACATTCTATACCAAATCAAAACATGAAGAAAAATATATCAAATTTGTGTTATTTCTCTAAAAAAAATTGAAGAAAAGTGAATATTAGACTGTTCAAAAAAATAGCAGTGTTTGTATTCTTCTTTACAAACTTAAAAATTCACTATATAAACTGAAAAATGTTTGAAGATTTTGCTTTCCTTTGAATCACTTAATGAATATTTAGTTGTAGTCGCACTGTTTCTGAGAACTGCTGTACATCTGTGTTGCATGGAGTCAACCAACTTCTGGCACCTGTGAACAGGTATTCCAGCCCAGGATGATTGGACTACATTCCACATTCTTCTCTATTTCTTGGTTTTGCCTCAGAAACTGCATTTTTGATGTCACTCCACAAGTTTTCTATTGGATTAAGATCCGGGGATTGGGCTGGCCACTCCATAACGTCAATCTTGTTGGTCTGGAACCAAGATGTTGCACGTTTACTGGTGTGTTTGGGGTCGTTGACTTGTTGGAACACCCATTTCAAGGGCATTTCCTCTTCAGCATAAGGCAGCATGACCTCTTCAAGTATTCTGATGTATTCAATTCCATGATCCCTGGTATGCGATAAATAGGACCAACACCGTAGTATGAGAAACATCACTATATCGTGATGCTTGCGCAACCATGCTTCACTGTCTTCACAGTGTACTGTGGCTTGAATTCAGTGTTTGGGGGTCGTCTGACAAACTGTTTCCTCTGGCCACTAGACCCAAAAAGAACAATCTTACTTTCATCAGTCCACAAAATGTTGCGCCATTTCTCTTTAGGCCAGTCAATGCGCTCTTTGGCAAATTGTAACCTCTTCATCACGTCTTTTTTTCAACAGTGGGACTTTGCGGGGGCTTCTTGCAGATAGCTTGGCTTCACATAGGCGTCTTCTAATTGTAACAGTACTCACAGGTAACTTTAGACCTTCTTTGATCTTCCTGGAGCTGATTGTTGGCTGAGTCCTTGCCATTTTGGCTATTCTTCAATCCATTCGAATGGTAGTTTTTCGCTTTCTTCCACGTCTTTCAGGTTTTGGTTGCCATTTTAAAGCATTTGCAATGATTTTAGCTGAGCAGCCTATCATTTTCTGCACTTTTTTATATGTTTTCCCCTCTCCAATCAACTTTTTAATCAAGGTACGCTGTTCTTCTGAACAATATCTGGAACGACCCATTTTCTTCAGAATTTCAGAGAGAAATGCACTGTAACCAGCATGTACAACATTTGCTGCCTTCCTTCCTTAAATAAGGGCAATAATTGCCACCAGTTTTTCAAAGAATGAATGACCTCACTAATAGAACTCCACACTGCTATTATTTTGAACATGCCCCTTTCAATTAGTGATTCAATTACACAGAATCAGCAGCATGCATGTCATGACTGTTGGGTCTGTTGGATTTCTATTACTCTACTACACCTGCTAGTAAATTATTTGCCATGTAGAAATATCATTTCTACCAAAAACAGTGATTGATCAGGTTAGTGATGTCTGACTGCTATTATTTTGAACACAACTGTATATTTAATGGAAGTTTTGCTGGCCACAAGACTATCAGTCACAACAGTGTTTCAATATCTTATCAGTGTTTCAATATTTTAATCAAATCTAGCAAATTTCAGTTGTTTGATACTTATTGACCAATATGATTGATTTGAGGTTTCAGCACTACTTCCTTAATTTCAAATCAAAAAAGCCAGTCAGTCAAACCACAAAATTATCAGTAAAAGCAATTGGATCAGTGTAGGTAAATTTACTATTGGTGTTGTATGAAACTGACTGTCTTTTTTTCTTCAATTCCTACACTGTTGTAGCCAAGTTGTGGTCATTTTATCCCCCACCCCAATATTACTCTACCTGTCCTCACTAGTTACCCTTATGTAAATGATGGTGGGAAATAACTGTAGAATATTACAAACTTGACACTTCAGCACACAGAAATCATACGGATGCTTGCTGTTAAAGATAAAAATACCATGGACAATATGCAACTCAGGCTGGAAGGTTAAATCTATGCAGCCCTCCACATATTGGTGAATCTAGTACTGCCTAAACAACAACAACAGGAGGGCACAAACACCTAGTTCATTATCTCCAGCACTTTATTACGGGATAAAGGAATACATAATGTACTCACAAACCAAAGAGGAGTAGTGGCATATCAAAAGCGCACAATTCACTGAGGTTGGAGAGCGGACTGCTGGACCTTATTTTTTGATATGCCACTACTCCTCTTTGGTTTTTGAATATATTATGTATTCCTTTATCCCATAATAAAGTGCTGGAGATAACACACTAGGCGTTTGCGCCCCCTTTGTTTTTTTTTAGTTTAAAAGTGGGAGCAAGATTCTACTGCTTGTTTTAGTGATGGACTAGGTTTGCGTTTGAGAGAGAGGTGGAAATTGCGTTTAGTTATACAGGTTCTTTGGAGAAGAGCTGTAAATGGCTTATTAAGAGTCATCCTTCTTGGTAGCCTACAAGGTGATTCAATATTTGCATTGTGAAGTGTCTCTACTGAGACTGAGAGCTGCTGCGGCCTTGTTTGAACTGTTCCCAGATCAGTGAATCGGCTTGGCTCTGCATGGACTTCTTGACATCATGAAAACAAACCTGCTTCCTCGTGTGAAGTTATGTGAAGTACATTCATAGAATTTCTCTGCAGCGCCTGTGTTTTCCTTCTACTTCTAGCAAGTGAATGTCATTTTCATTTAGAGGGCTTTTTCTTACTAGATCACAGACTATTGCCCATATTGTATATTTCACTGAGATATCACTTTACTTTATCTTTAGTTGGATGATGTCTCCTCTTTGGTCATGAGATAATAGTCATGTCATCTGGGTGAGAATGATTGGATTGGGAAATGATCAGGACTTTATGGACAAACTTCAACCCCTACAGATGCCTCTTGGTTGTTTGAGTTTGGGAGGGAAAAAAGTGCTTCTTACAGATGTTAACTGAACTGCTGGAGGAAAGTGAGTTTTTGCTTTATCCTGCATGGGCAAAATCCAGGTTAATTTTAGGCTTAAACTGCCCATGCAGGGGTAATTTTTTATTTTTTTTTCCAGACATCCAGCTGAATGGGAAAAAAACTGACCTGATCCCCCTTCCCCATCCACATTCAAGGTGGATGGGGGAATCCTCCCTGCTCTGTCTTTGTATTCTAACAGCAGAGAGATCAGCACTGCTGCCTATTGGCCGCAACGCTGATTGAAGAGAAGTTGATTGACTTTTCATGGATCAGAACAGCCCTACATGGATCAAACTTCAGGCTGGTTCCTGCTGAACTGGCCGAATTTCAATCCATGTAAGTCCAGCTTAACCCTGAAAATTAATCCCTAGCCCAAGATTTTTTAATGTAAGCCCAACCCCATAGATGTAAGTGTTGGCCTGAAAAGTCTGTGCTTTCCATGTAGATCATGAACAGTAGTAGTGCCAAAACCTCTGCTCATGGAAAATGCACAATCTTCCTTTATAACCGTAAACAAGCACAGTTAGCAGATTTCTAAAGATTTTCTCAGATGTGTTCCCTTGTGTGCTACTGAATGCTGCATGTTTTACAGCTGTAGTCCAATGCAGAAAGTCATAAAAACACAATAGGACTGTTTGTGTGATTTGAAGTGGTAGAATTATGAAACCTGGCCGCCTTGTGAATCTAGGTATTTCTAAAAACAAATCCAGTACAGTGCATCTCTAGCATGTAAACACATATTAAGCACATCAGCTGTAAATCCACATGAAATATATGTGTTTTTATACCCATACTGTAGGTGTGAATGAGCCTTAGACAATTTACAAACTATATTTATAGTTTCTGTATGGTAACTGAAAACTCCATCCTCTGATTTTGTTTTCCCTTGCGGAGTAATAGAATCATCAAGTTAGCAAATTGTTGCACAGTTTGTTCCCTTATGTCTGGACAGTCCAGTGAGATAATGGCTATGGAAACTGCCTATGGTAATGATCCCCAAACATCTGTCTATATATATATATATTTTTTGTGATAAATATGGCTGTTGTAGACATACAGTCAGGTCCATAAATATTGGGACATCGACACAATTCTAACATTTTTGGCTCTATACACCACCACAATGGATTTGAAATGAAACGAACAAGATGTGCTTTAACTGCAGACTGTCAGCTTTAATTTGAGGGTATTTACATCCAAATCAGGTGAACGGTGTAGGAATTACAACAGTTTGCATATGTGCCTCCCACTTCTTAAGGGACCAAAAGTAATGGGACAATTGGCTTCTCAGCTGTTCCATGGCCTGGTGTGTGTTATTTCCTCATTATCCCAATTACAATGAGCAGATAAAAGGTCCAGAGTTCATTTCAAGTGTGCTATTTGCATTTGGAATCTGTTGCTGTCAACTCTCAAGATGAGATCCAAAGAGCTGTCACTATCAGTGAAGCAAGCCATCATTAGGCTGAAAAAACAAAACAAACCCATCAGAGAGATAGCAAAAACATTAGGCATGGCCAAAACAACTGTTTGGAACATTCTTAAAAAGAAGGAACGCACCGGTGAGCTCAGCAACACCAAAAGACCCGGAAAACCATGGAAAACAACTGTGGTGGATGAGCGAAGAATTCTTTCCCTGGTGAAGAAAACACCCTTCACAACAGTTGGCCAGATCAAGAACACTCTCCAGGAGGTAGGTGTATGTGTGTCAAAGTCAATAATCAAGAGAAGACTTCACCAGAGTGAATACAGAAGGTTCACCACAAGATGTAAACCATTGGTGAGCCTCAAAAACAGGAAGGCCAGATTAGAGTTTGCCAAACGACATCTAAAAAAGCCTTCACAGTTCTGGAACAACATCCTATGGACAGATGAGACCAACATCAACTTGTACCAGAGTGATGGGAAGAGAAGAGTATGGAGAAGGAAAGGAACTGCTCATGATCCTAAGCATACCACCTCATCAGTGAAGCATGGTGGTGGTAGTGTCATGGCGTGGGCATGTATGGCTGCCAATGGAACTGGTTCATTTGTATTTATTGATGATGTGACTGCTGACAAAAGCAGCAGGATGAATTCTGAAGTGTTTCGGGCAATATTATCTGCTCATATTCAGCCAAATGCTTCACAACTCATTGGACGCCGCTTCACAGTGCAGATGGACAATGACCCAAAGCAGACTGCAAAAGCAACCAAAGAGTTTTTTAAGGGAAAGAAGTGGAATGTTATGCAATGGCCAAGTCAATCACCTGACCTGAATCCGATTGAGCATGCATTTCACTTGCTGAAGACAAAACTGAAGGGAAAATGCCCCAAGAACAAGCAGGAACTGAAGACAGTTGCAGTAGAGGCCTGGCAGAGCATCACCAGGGATGAAACCCAGCGTCTGGTGATGTCTATGCGTTCCAGACTTCAGGCTGTAATTGACTGCAAAGGATTTGCAACCAAGTATTAAAAAGTGAAAGTTTGATTTATGATTATTATTCTGTCCCATTACTTTTGGTTCCTTAATAAGTAGGAGGCACATATGCAAACTGTTGTAATTCCTACACCGTTCACCTGATTTGGATGTAAATACCCTCAAATTAAAGCTGACACTCTGCAGTTAAAGCACATCTTGTTTGTTTCATTTCAAATCCATTGTGGTGGTGTATAGAGCCAAAAATGTTAGAATTGTGTCGATGTCCCAATATTTATGGACCTGACTGTAGCTCATGCTCTCTATCCAACGTTAGTCCATGATTTTGTATTAAGTTGGCTGTACAAAACTCAATATAATTGTCACAGCCAGTGACAGCATTGAAAGAAGAATCGTATAACCATTTCTATCCTCTGTGCTATCCAAATATTTGGCCTGAAACAAACCATGCCTACATGAGAGATCTGGCCACTGGACCTCAAATTGAGGGACTGAATTTGGTCTACCTTCATAAACTTTGACTGCAAGCATTTGGAGGTAAATGGTTTATTGGGGAACAGTGGGCCTAATTCACTAAACAATATTTTACCGCATCCGAGTATGCGGTAAAATAACGTACAGTTTTCTTTTTTTTAATACTGTGTAAATCACAAAGAAACACTCCTTAAAATCTCACATGCATTATATTTCCAAATTATGCATTAATTACTGCATGAAACAGCATGGTAAGTTATCGCGAGCATATTGTATAAGTGTCACATCCTGTGACTGGTGCACAAAAAGCAACGTGTACAGTTAACTGCACCTAGCACATTTGGGATTCTGGCAATACGATAAAAATCATTTTTGATTTTGATCCCATTCCTGACAAGATTCCGGAAAAAATATGTATTCAGCTGCTATTGCACAGAAACCGTGCAGTACGTTAGTGAGAGATGGGAAAATGATGCCTGCGAAATTCCCACTGTCTTGCCAGCTACCATCTGATAAGATGCTTTACCAAAAAAATGTAATGCAGCCAACAATTTAGTCATGGCTAGTATGGCTTGGCTTCGCTGGGTAACCTATGAGTTGGATATACAGTACAGCTCCATAATTAGTGCCTTGAATAACCGGAAGTTCTGCAGGGTATCAGCATCCATTTATTTTTCCAGCAATGTGCATCTTTCCTTTAAAAGAACCAATCTAGATCTTCTCCTTCTCCTCTAAGGGATCCATCATCTGTGCTATGCAGTTTGCCAGCCTCCAGAGACAACTCCAGAGTGGAATCTAGCTGCCATCTGCTCCACCTTGCACTTTCCCTCCTATTTTTTTTTTTAAACCAATCCTTGACCCCCTAAACCGGGTCTGACAATTCCCATACTAATCGCAAGCCTGGACACTACTTTATTGCCACATGCATTTATTTATTTATTTCCTTCCGTGAATTGACTTTAACACCTTTTGTATGCGGTATTTACAGAGTGCTAAATACCGCATACAAACAACAGTTAGTTTACGTTTTCATTATTGCATGTATTAAGTGGTCATGTGACCATCATAACCCATGGGATAACCTTTAGTGAATTGGGCCCAAAGTATTTTCAGGCTTTGTTGGGCTCTGAAGGACAGCTTGTTATACAGCAGGTGTGACGAACCGTCCCTTTGTGATAACATTTTGCCCTTTCTGTTCTGGTTTTATCCCCATGTTAAGTGGTCTTCCCATTCTCCCCTTGGTAAAGCTGTATATGTTTAGCAGCTGGTATGTAGACAGACATTATTATTATTATTATTATTATACAGGATTTATGGTGCCAACAGTTTGCTCAGCTCATTATAATATAATGGGAGACAATACAGCATCAATACAGTTCAATACAAGAGGGAAAGGAGGGCCCTGCTCCTTGGAGCTTACATTCTACACTGTTTGTTTAGGGAAATGTGACCTTGTAGTCTTTCACTTCTATAGCTTTCATACTGTATTTTTGGGTTGTAGGGTTTTGTTGTGGGTGGGGAAAACCTGGTGCCAGGCTGTCTGGTGGGGGTGGAGATGAAGCTGTATATACTGAACTGTGTTCAATAAAGATTGATTCATTTCACCCTACACGAAGAGTTCCGACTTGTGGTTTGGGATAGCAGGGAAGGATTGGTTTTGAGCTCTAATACCCACCTTGGCAGAGTGCTGGAAGACTTGCAGGACAAGGGGACCATTGGCTGAGACGCATCGTTCTGCATGAGGAAGCCCAGGTGGAACGGTTCCGCCACAGCAGGACTTTGGAAAAATTGGACCTAGAGTGTTTTCTTTCTTTCTTTTTTTTTTTTCTAGCTATATGCAAATATATACCTCTGCTTGAGTCTATAGAACAGTCAAGCTTTCCATAGAGACATATCTGTTGGAATAGTGTATGCCCAGTTTATCCGCAGAGAGCACTAGGATGTGGTTGGTAAATCCTCTTATTTGTCAGATCTCTCTCAGTTGACAATCCCACGACTTTTTTTTCTATATGCAGGATCAGATTTATGTATTTTGATCAACCTTACAACCATTTTTATGTGCTCATACCTTATCTCCTTTTAGAAAAAAAGGAAAGTCTGATAAAAATAAAACATGAATGCATTTATTTACAATGGACAAGTGAAAGCTGACACAAATATTAAAAATAGGGATGAAGTGGATGTTTCCTTGATTTTGCAGGTTGTAGTGTCTGCTGTTAATTTGTAACATGCTATCTGCTAACATGTATGAAAAATAAAAAAACAGAACATAGTCTAAATTACTGAAAATATCATACAATACAGTGTGCGGAGATTCTCAGCGAAGCGGGACGGTGGTTTACTTGGAGGGTTGCCAGTCTGAAAGTCCCGGAGTGTGCACATATTATAGATGTAATTACAACTATTTATGGGAGTTTAGTGGAAGTTGAATAAAAAGTCAATGAAATGGTTTCCTCTATCATTGTGAAACACAGGAGGAATTCCACATTGACTCCTGTCTCTTTCCACTGACAGACTCCTGATAAAGGCAGTGAGAGAGCTTAGCAGTTCACTCTGAAGCAATTCTCGTTTTTTTTAATCGTCTTCCTTCACCCTGTATCTGTTCACGATGAGGATGTAGGGAGGCAACCCAGCACACCAAACATAGAAGGCTGCCATTACTGGCCTTGTTCTGAAAATGCTAGATTCCTGGATTTCTCAACTTTTGAGCTCTAGACCCAGAACAAGCGTACAGCGCATTTGTGTTTGAAAAATTCCAAAATTCATTTCATTCACACTTGTTCTGGGCTTGTGATTCACAAAGCAGCGAAGCCTAAACATCGGCACGCTAGGTAAGTGATTAGTATATTCACATAGAGAGGTCAGATATGGTTGTCTCTGTATTTTACTCATGGCAGGTGTACATTAAAGTGCCCCATGTGTTTTGCCTACTTTTAGGGATTAAAGTGAATAGATTCACTTTTATCTCCAATCCCCATAAGTACATATTCACTTTCTTCTTTTTTTTTTGCTCCATAATCACTTTGGCCAACAGAATCTCAAATACCTGGCACTTCTGGGAATGGGGAGCATTGAACTTGCTCCCCTGCCACCAATTTGTGACTGGCCCAATGGCCCGTATAAGCTATGACTTAAGCAATTCATATCTCACACAAAGTAGCTTTTACTGTTTGGTACAGGGGAGTATAGAAGAGTTGAGTATGTTGGGCGAAGGTGATTAAAGTAAACCTGTTACTTTACCCTGCATGCAAAGCACAGGTTTGCATTAAGAGCGGTACAATACGAACAGTATACATACTAAACAGAATTATTCTAGTGAAATACATTTGTTTGCGGTCTGCTGACCAAAAACAGCAGACCTACAAAGAAGTGCAGCATGCAATAACTATGTATATGCAAAGTGGTATTCCACATGGCATATCTTTTCCTGAATTACTAGCATAGTAAAAACTAATGCTGTTGCTATGGGGTTAATGAGGCTGAAAAAACTTTGTTCCCCTAATGCAATTGGAGCTTCCTCCACTGTCCTCTTTGCAAGCCTATCAGTTCTGTTGATTTCCTCCAGCGTCGCCTATGCAAGCTTGTCAGTTGTCATGTCAATTTCCTCCAGTGTTCTCTGTACAAGATTGTCGGTTGTCTTGTCTGCTTCCTCCGTTGTCCTCTACACAAGATTGTCAGTTGTCATGTCAGCTTCCTCCTCACAAGCTTGTCAGTTGTCATGTCAGCTTCCTCCACTGTCGTCTATAAAAGTTTGTCAGTTGTCATGTTGGCTTTCTCCACTGTCCTCTATGCAAGTTTGTCAGTTGTCATGTCCGCTTCCTCCTCACAAGCTTGTCAGTTGTCATGTCCGCTTCCTCCTCACACGGTTGTCAGTTGTCATGTCAGCTTCCTCCACACAAGCTTGTCAGTTGTCATGTCAGCTTCCTCCACTGTTGTCTATGCAAGTTTGTCAGTTGTCATTTCAGCTTGGTGCACTGTTTTCTGGAAGACTGCCAGTTGTCATGTCCCCTTCCTTCACTGACCTCTATGGAAGACTGTCAGCTTCCTCCACCATTTTCTATGCAAGCTTGTCAGTTGACATGTCAGCTCCCTCCGCTGTTCTTTATACAAGATTGTTATTTGTCATGTCAGCTTCCTCCACTGTCGTCTATGCAGGTTTGTCAGTTGTCATGTCAGCTTCCTCCACTGTCCTCTGTGGAAGACTGAGTTGTCGTGTGAGCTGCCTTCACTGTCCTCTGTGGACCATTGTCAGTTGTCATGTCCGCTTCCTCCACCGTTCTCTTTGCAAGCTTGTCAGGTGTCATGTCACCATAGTGTAGTGAAGAAGGCAGGCATACACAAAATTGTATTCAGTGTTATTGGCTGGTCCCCCAATGTGATAATTGGCTGGTCCCCCAATGTGATAAATGTTTGTGTTTAGGAATTTCAACCGCACCTCATTTGAAAACAAAGTCTTGCTTTTTCCAGATTTGAGCCCTTTTTGTGTATCGTACATTGTGACGACCTACGAGAGGTTCCACTTTCTGTGTAGTATTTGCATAATATATACTGTATGCACTCTAATTCGCCTACTCATACTACATTGCATTTATTGGCAAAAATGTGGTTTTAGTAACATCGTAATTGGCTCCTGAGGCCGGTCGTCGTGCTGTGATTCATTGCTAAGTTTGTTAACATAATGGCTTGTAAATTAAGTAGTTTTACTTTTGTCATCGTTCTCATTTAATTAGCATGGTATCTCCTATAATTTTCTCTGTAGACTGCACACTGTAAATACACCTTTATTATAAGGAGCTCAATACTTACTCCCTGATTACTGCTCAGTAAAATATACGTGCATAATTTATGTGCCAATATTCTTTCCATTTCTACCCATGTTTACATACTTTGATTGGCACTTTCTCCGACAAGTCACAGGGTGAAGTAGAAAGGCTTTTTCTTTTAAAAACACACAGAAGGGCAGCTAAAACATTGGTTTTAAGATCACTGATTTCTGTTATATTTGTTTTCTAGCTGAAAGCTAAAGTTCTCCTTAGCCTTTTATAATAAGTACTGTGACTGGGAAGGGAAGGCTCTGTTGAATTTTAGAAATGATGACCAGAAGAATGAACCTCTTACGGGCAATGACCTCATCAAGGCACTGCCACCCATGCAGACCTGTCCAGTCAGTAGGTTGAGTTCATCTTGGTGACCAACCTGTGTTGGTGAGCTGCAGTAAAATAAAGTAAGGTCATCGACTAGGCCAGTGATTTGTCAACTTATGAGTTAAAGGGGGCCTCAAATGTGCCCCTTAACATCACCAAAGGGCCACTCATAATAATGCTTCAGAAGACCTAATGGAGGACTTAAAACCTGCAGACCTAATGGAGGAAGTTGGAGTCAGAGAGTGTGGACATGCTACATTTTTGGCTGGGGATGGCTGCAGAAGACAATTTGAGACTGGGAACCCGTAACACAAGGCTTGTAGAGATCAGTGCCATTACCCTAATCAACGTTCCCACTACTGGGGTCCAAGAGCTGAGCATCTTATACCAATGGGTTGGGGGTTTGGGACTCCAGGGGACTAGGCTGTGCTGTTTAGCAGAAGGGCCTGAGTGAACAGAATTATAAAACCTTTAGTGGGTCAACCATTTCACTTGTATGTATTTTAACTAGGAAAACATAATTTGCCAAGGTATGGTGAGGTGGGGCAAAATGAACTAAAAAAAAGCCCTCTATTGAGCCAGTGCCAAGCACAGAAGAGCCTTTTGGAATCTGAAGTATTTAAACATCTCATTGCATCACAAATGGCAAAAATAAGGCAAATCTTCCATTATTCTGGATGTACAGTTGGACACAAGTGCAAAAAGGAATGATTTGCATGGCTCCAAATACCTTCCTAAAACGAGGAACATTTTAACTGTAAATTTAGCTACTTGTCTGACCAGAGTTAGGTTTTGTTCACACAGCACCACATAATAAAATGCTCAAGATCCGAACGCAGGCTGCTGTCACTGCAGGGGCAGTGAGGGTGTATTTATTTCTCAGTACAGCAGCACAGGGCCTTCCAGGTAAAATGCTAAAAGAAAAAAGAAGCT